>NC_053024.1:531543479-531796345 GCF_003073215.2 Triticum urartu
AAGAGCGGATTAGCTACCCATGCCCACCTTCTAATGAGAGCAACTCTTCAAATCATACATTGTTTAATTTCCCTTCATGCTTACCGAAGGATGATTGCTATGATGATTGTTATGATCCCGTTGATTCTCTTGAAATATCCCTTTTTGATGATGCTTGCTATGCTTGTGGCCAAGATGCCAATTTAAATTATGCTTATGGAGATGAACTTGCTATAGTTCCTTATGTTAAACATGAAATTGTTGCTATTGCACCCATACATGATAGTCCTATTATCTTTTTGAATTCTCCCGACTACACTATATCAGAGAAGTTTGTCCTTATTAAGGATTATATTGATGGGTTGCCTTTTACCGTTGCACATGATGATTTTGATAGATATAATATGCATGTGCTTGCTGCTCCTACTTGCAATTATTATGAGAGAGGAACTACATCTCCGCCTCTTTATGTTTCCAATACAACAAAATTGCAAGAAATTATTTATACTAAGCATTGGCCTTTGCGATGTGTGCATGAATTGTTCTTTTATGACATGCCGATGCATAGGAAGAGAGTTAGACTTCGTTGTTGCATGATATATGTTACTTTGTGCTCACTACTAAATTATAAATCATTGTTAATTAAAGTTGGCTTTGATATACCTTGGGATCCGGGTGGATCCATTACTTGAGCACTATATGCCTAGCTTAATGGCTTTAAAGAAAGCACTGCCAGGGAGACAACCCAGAAGTTTTAGAGCGTCATTTATTTCTATTGAGTGCTTTCATATAGCTTAAAAACAACAAAAATAAAGAGGGGAACCCAAAATGTTTTCAAAAAGGAAAGTGAAAGTGAGAAATACAAGCATTGTTGAAGTGGGAGAGCTCCTTGGACTTTTGAGGGAGTCCTGGATTAGGGGGTCTCCGGACAGCCGGACTATATCCTTTGGCCGGACTGTTGGACTATGAAGATATAAGATTGAAGACTTCGTCTCGTGTCCGTATGGGACTCTACTTGGCGTGGAAGGCAAGCTAGGCAATACGGATATGTATATCTCCTCCTTTGTAACCGACCTTGTGTAACCCTAGCCCCCTCCGGTGTCTATATAAATCGGAGGGTTTTAATCCGTAGGACAACAGACAATCATACCATAGGCTAGCTTCTAGGGTTTAGCCTCTCTGATCTCGTGGTAGATCTACTCTTGTACTACCCATATCATCAATATTAATCAAGCAGGACGTAGGGTTTTACCTCCATCAAGAGGGCCTGAACCTGGGTAAAACATCGTGTCCCCTGCCTCCTGTTACCATCTGCCTTAGACGCACAGTTCGGTACCCCCTACCCGAGATCCGCCGGTTTTGACACCGACATTGGTGCTTTCATTGAGAGTTCCTCTGTGCCGTCGCCATTAGGCTTGATGGCTCCTACGATCATCGATGGCGATGCAGTCCAAGGTGATACTTTTCTCCCCGGACAGATTTTTGTATTCGGCGGCTTTGCACTGCGGGCCAATTCGCTTGGCCATCTGGAGCAGATCGAAAGTTACGCCCCTGGCCACCAGGTCAGGTTTGGAAGCTTAAACTGCACGGCCGATCTCCGCGGAGACTTGATCTTCGATGGACTCGAACCCCTGCCTTGTGCGTCACACGGTCATGATGAGTACGATTTAGCTCTACCATTGGACAGTGTTCAGGAGATCGCACCGGCAGCCGCTCCGACCCTCAATTCGGAGCCAGTTGCGCCGTCCATGGACGGGTGGGTGGACTCCGCCACGGAGGCCTTATCCTCATCGGCGATCGAGCCGAACATCGACCTTACCCTGCATGAGAGCCGTGTTGTCAAACTGCCGGATCCTTCTCTGGCCATGGACTCCGAACCGCCTGCGCCCGTTCCTAGCGAATCCGATTGGGAGCCGATCATGGAGTTTACCTCCGCGGATATTTTTCAGCACTCTCCCTTTGGCGACATACTGAACTCATTAAGGTCTCTCTCCTTGTCAGGAGGATCCTGGCCGAACTATGACCGGCAGGATTGGGATGCGGACGACGAAGAAATTCGATGCCCACCCACCACCCACTTAGTAGCCACTGTCGATGACTTAACCGACATGCTCGACTTCGACTTCGAAGACATCGACGGTATGGACGACGATGCGGGAGACGAAGAGGAACCACTGCCCACAGGGCACTGGACAGCCACCTCATCATACGATATATACATGGTGGACACACCCAAAGAAGGCAATGGCAACGAGACAACGGAGGATGACCCCTCCAAGAAGCAACCCAAGCGCCGACGTCAGCGACGCCGCTCTAAGACCCGCCAAAGCAAAAGTGGTGATACCGGCACAGGAGATAATGGCACTCCGGATAGTGCCGAAGATGGCAATAATCCCCTCCAGCACGATTTAGGGCAGGAGGATGGAGAGGCCAACCCTCCTGAGAGAGTGGCAGACAACGAGGAAGATAATTACACGCCTCCCTCCGAAGACGAGGCAAGCCTCGACGATGACGAATTCATCGTGCCAGAGGATCCCATCGAACAAGAGCGCTTCAAGCGCCGGCTTATAGCCACGACAAATAGCCTTAAGAAAAAGCAACAGCAGCTTCAAGCTGATCAAGATCTGCTAGCCGACAGATGGACTGAAGTCCTGGCGGCCGAGGAATATAAACTCGAATGCCCCTCCAAGAGTTACCCAAAATGCAGGTTACTACCCCGACTGGAGGAGGAAGCGTATGATGCGGCTGACCGGCCACCCCATGGCCGCGACAGAGAGGCATTCCAACCAAAAGCTCAACCCGCACCCCGATGCCATTCAAATAAAAAGGCATGGGGAAATACGGCAGACCTGCGAGACGTATTGGAGGACAAAGAAAAACATGCAAGATCGATCTACGGATCATGAGGGTGTGCCACTACGCGAGACGATAATCGTCACGCCGGATACAGTAAAAGTAAATCCGGTCGGGCCGAGCACAGCGGGCAAGACTCATTGGAGCTGCGTCGCGATATAGCCCAGTACAGAGGCGCCGCACACCCTTTATGCTTCACAGACGAAGTAATGGACCCAGAGGGTTTCAAACCCATAAATATAGAATCATACGATGGCACAACAGATCCTGCGGTATGGATCGAGGATTTCCTCCTGCATATCCACATGGCACGCGGTGATGATCTACACGCCATTAAATACCTCCCACTCAAACTCAAGGGACCAGCTCAGCATTGGCTCAATAGCTTGCCAGCAGAGTCCATCGGCTGTTGGGAAGATCTGGAAGCCGCATTCCTCGACAACTTTCAGGGCACTTATGTGCGACCACCAGATGCCGATGACTTGAGCCACATAATTCAGCAGCCAGAGGAATCGGCCAGGCAATTCTGGACACGGTTCCTAACAAAGAAAAATCAAATTGTCGACTGTCCGGATGCAGAGGCCCTAGCAGCTTTCAAGCACAACATCCACGACGAGTGGCTAGCCCGGCACCTGGGTCAGGAAAAGCCGAAATCTATGGCAGCCCTCACGACAGTCATGACCCGCTTTTGTGCGGGAGAAGACAGCTGGCTGGCTCCCAGTAATACCATATCAAAGAACCATGGTACTTCAGATACCAATGACGGCAATAGTAGGTCACGTCGCAACAAACATAAGCGCCGCATTAACAGCGAGAATACTGAGGATACGACAGTCAATGCTGGATTCAAAGGCTCTAAACCCGGTCAGCGGAAAAAGCCATTCAAACAAAGTACTCCGGGCCCGTCTAGTTTGGACCGTATACTCGATCGCTCGTGTCAAATACATGGCACCCCAGACAAGCCAGCCAACCACACCAACAGGGATTGTTGGGTGTTCAAGCAGGCCGGCAAGTTAATTGCCGAAAACAAGGATAAGGGGCCACATAGCAATGACGAGGAGGAGCCCCGGCAGCCGAACACCGGAGGACAGAAGAGGTTCCGCCCACAAGTGCAGACGGTGAACATGATATACGCAACCCACATCCCCAAGAGGGAGCGGAAGCGTGCGCTCAGGGACATATGCGTTGGAGCCAGTCGCCCCAAAGTTCAACCCATGGTCCTCCTGTCCGATCACCTTCGATCGCAGGGACCACCCCACTAGTATCCGTCATGGCGGATTTGCCGCACTGGTCCTAGACCCAATCATTGACGGATTTCACCTCACTCGAGTCCTTATGGATGGCGGCAGCAGCCTGAACCTGCTTTACCAGGACACAGTGCGCAAAATGGGTATAGACCCCTCACGGATCAAACCCACAAAAACGACCTTTAGAGGCATCATTCCAGGTGTAGAGGCCCATTGCACAGGCTCAATTACACTAGAAGTGGTCTTCGGATCCCCGGATAACTTCCGAAGAGAAGAATTAATCTTCGATATAGTCCCGTTCCGCAGCGGCTATCATGCACTGCTCGGGCGAACCGCATTTGCGAGATTCAATGCGGTACCGCATTATGCATACCTCAAGCTCAAGATGCCAGGACCTCGAGGGGTCATCACAGTTAATGGAAACACAAAGAGCTCTCTCCGCACGGAGGAGCACACTGCGGCCCTGGAAGCAGAAGCGCAAAGCAGCCTCTCAAGGCAATCCACCAGTTCGGTGTTTCAAGACCCGGACACCTTCAAGCACGCTCGGAGTAAACGGCAACTAGACCGCCTGGCACGATCTGAGCTTGCGTAGCAATGCGGCCCCCACCCCAGTCCCAGCCAAACAGCGAAATCCGTGCCATGCGTACATAATTACGTATTAAAAATACCATGGGCACAGGTGGGGAGGGGGGCACAACTATGGCACGCCCCAAGACGCGGCTTAAACCGCACTAGGGGCTTCCCGCTTTGTTATCTTTCTCTTTTCAGGACTTTAATCTCTGAAAACCCCGTCCGGCAGCATGATTGCCAAACACATGATGCGGCAACCAAGGAGGCAAAAAGCTACGTCACACCACGGAACTCCCAGGTGGATTACTATAACGAGTGAAATATTTGCTTTAATACTATTCCTCAGCTTGCCCTTGGAAAGTACATAGTCCTACTTTTTGCTTATCGCACTATCTGTATCATTCTGCTTTAACGCACCTTTTTGAATAAACAATGCATAGCATTGGGACTATTATTGCATTCTTCTTTTATATATATATATATATATATATATGTGTGTGTGTGTGTGTTCAATAATGACGCCTTGCAACCGTACATTTTGGTACGGCCAATACACCAGGGGCTTAAATACCCCACAATATGGTGTGAGAAGTCTGAACACTTTCACGAGTGCGGCACCCCGAACTTATAGCATTATATGCATCAGCTCCGAATCATGTCTTTGGTCAAATGTTGGGTTTGCCTGGCTCCTATGTTTTGGTACCTTACGTTCCCCTCTATCGGCTAAGGTAGCACTAGGAGAACTACTGCGATTGTGCCCCAGTTCTGCTGGGCTAAGCACCTCAGTAGAGAAAGCTAAAACTGACTGTCATGATAAGGCGAGAGACTGGTCGTTGTTCGGCGAGGTTTCGAGTCCCTAAAGACTTATGCCGCTTAGAGCGAGGAGCCGGTCCTGTCCAGCTTAAAGGCGTGTATCGCGCCCCGAATTTGGCCTTCCGAATACCAGGGGCTTCGCTGAAATTTAAAATTATAGATTTCTATGGCTAAGTGAGAGTGATAAAGCATTATTAGTCCGGTTGCCTTGTTCATTGTGCTGAGCACCTCCCTCAAAGGACCCAAAAATGGGAACAAGAGTGCTCAGGTTTATCCCGAACACCCCAGCACTAGCGGCATGGGGGTAGAAGCCGAGGACTAGCCATCTCTCAGATTGGATACACAGCCAAACAGAAGGTAATATTTTAAATTCAAACAAGCGTTGCATAGCGCATATGAAATAAGTTTTTCATCATACAGGATCACACGAGCAAGTTTAATCAAATATTACATCCTTTGGACATTCGTCCGCTACAAAACGGGCACCCTTCAGGACACCCTCATAATAAATTTCAGGGGTGCGATGCTCCTTGCCCTGCGGCGGTCCTTCCTTGATCAGCTTCACGGCGTCTAGCTTGGCCCATTGCACCTTCACACGGGCGAAAGCCCGGCGTGCACCTTCGATGCAGACGGACCGCTTGATGACTTCCAGCCGTGGGCAGGCATCCACAAGCCGCCTCACCAGGCTGAAGTAGCTGTTCGGAAGGGCGTCGCTAGGCCACAGCCGTACTATAAGGCCCTTCATGGCCTGTTCGGCCACCTTGTGTAGCTTGACCAGCTACTTTAGCTGGTCGCTCAGAGGCATCGGGTGTTCGGTCCCAGTATACGGAGACCAGAATAGCTTCTCCATTGAGCTTCCCTCCTCGGCCTGGTAAAACTGTGTGGCATCCGACATGCTGCGGGGCAAATCTGTGAATGCTCCTGGAGAGCTCCGGATTCGGGTAAGTAATAGGTAATTTACTCTCACATGCTTACTTCGCATATAGAATGCCTTACCCGCCGCTATCTTCTTCATCGCATCAATCTCCTGGAGGGCCCTTTGGGATTCGGCCTTGGCATTCTTTGCGCTCTCAAGGGCCGCAGCAAGCCCGGACTCTCGAGTCTTCGAGTCAAGCTCCAACGCCTCGTGCTTCGTCACGAGAGCTTGGAGCTCTTGCTGCACCTCGCCCACCCGCACCTCATGCCTTTCCCGCTCGGTGCGCTCCTTGGCTGCTTTGTCTTCGGCCTCGGATAGCGCTTGCTTCAGGGTCGCCACCTCGTTCGTCGCCCCTGACAAATTTACGATAATCCTGTCATTTTGCAATCGCATTCTCTTTTTACATATCCATAGACTAGGTACTACTTACCTTTGTTCTCCTTGAGCTGCCTCTTGGCAAGGCCGAGCTCTTCCTTGGACCCTTTCAGGTCCTGCTTCAGTACGGCGACCTCCACAGTCAGTGCGGCAGAGGCCAGCAGCGAAGCCTGCATACGCATATAGACATACTTATATTAGACTCCTGCGATATTGTTTAATCCTCTGTTCGGCTTTTCTTTGTGAACACCGAACAGAGCATCAGGTGCTACTGTCTATGCGGTAATATTTTTTGTATATTTTAAATACTCACCTCAAAGCCTGTTAGAAGGCTGGCATAGGCTTCAGTCAGTCCGCTTTTGGCGGACTGAACCTTCTCGATCACCGCACTCATAATAGTGCGGTGCTCTTCATCGATGGAAGCGCTGCGAAGCACTCCCAGCAGATTGTCCGGTGCCTCTGGATGGACAGAGGTCACCGACACAGGCATCTTGCCCCTCTTGGAAGGAGGCCGCCTGCTCGAGTCCGAAACCACTGGAGGTTCCGGCGCGGTGTTCGGCTGAGGGCCGAACTCGGAGCCCTTGGGGGCTCTGCTCCCTCTGCTCCCGGAGTCCGGAAGGTCGCCTTGAGGCGCCTCCGGGACTGTCTCCCCTCGACCCGGTGCCTCTTGAGAAAATACCTCGGCATTGTCCGTAGGGCCAGGGGAGGTGGCGGTCGGAAGTGGATCGCTATCCATATCCGACGAGCCCAGGGAGCCGTCCAACGATACGTCGATACGGGCTCGTGGCGGTCTGCATAGTCATAATTAGGCGTTAGGAAAGGCAGTGCGACAAAGGTATGCTATGAGTTGCTCTGGCATCCGAATACTTATGACTTCTCCAGGGTCTTGTCCCTGAGCAGCCACTCATCTTCGCCTACGGCGGCGGTGGTGGACTAGACCGGAAGGAGAGTCCTTCCCTTCTTGGACCCTTTGGCCTCCCCAGTTGGGGCGGCCTTCCTTTTCTTGTCTCCCCCGGCTGGAGGGGGAGCATCTTCATCTTCCTCCTCGTCTTCGGGGGAGGAGTGCGTCGCGGAGTTATTGGGTGATGAGTCTGATACCGCCAGGCGCCGGGAACTCTTTCGGGTTTCCTTGGCCTTCTTGGTCTTCTCCGGCACCTTGTAAGGAGCCGGAGTCAGCATCTTCATCAGGAGAGCGTCTGCTGGGCCTTCGGGCAAAGGAGTCGGACAGTCGATCTGTCTGGCCGTCTCCTGCCAGTCCTGTCAAAGGTAGGGGAGCTTAGATCCCGCATAGAGTCAAACTATGAAAAACAAGTACCCTTTAAGAGGTAAAACAACTTACTGCGCTAGCTTGGCGCTTCGCGCTGAATCCGCGATCCTTGGTAGTGGGAGGGGGAACCTCGGCACCCTTGAATAGCACCTTCCAGGCATCCTCGTGTGTTGTGTCGAAGAGCCTGTTCAGAGTTCGGTGCTGGGCCGGGTCGAACTCCCACAAGTTGAAAGCCCGTTGTTGGCACGGGAGGATCCGGCGGATGAGCATGACCTGGACTACGTTGACGAGGTTGAGCTTTTTGTTCACCATGTTTTGAATACATGTTTGGAGTCCGGTCGGCTCTCACGAACTACCCCAGGACAGGCCCTTCTCTTGCCAGGAGGTGAGCCGTTGCCCATTTAGGGTCACGCGGCTCGGTGATGTAGAACCACCCCGATTGCCACCCCTTTATGGTCTCCATGAAGGAGTCCTCGAGCCATGTGACGTTGGGCATCTTGCCCACCATGGCGCCTCCGCACTCCGCCTGGCGGCCGCTCACTACCTTTGGCTTGACATTGAAGGTCTTCAGCCATAAGCCGAAGTGGGGCCTGATGCGGAGGAAGGCCTCGCACACGACGATAAACACCGAGATGTTGAGGATGAAGTTCGGGGCCAGATCGTGGAAATCCAGGCCGTAGTAGAACATGAGCCCCGGGACGAATGGGTGGAGAGGGAATCCCAGTCCGCAGAGGAAATGGGTAAGGAACACTACCCTCTCATGGGGCCTGGGGGTGGGGATGAGCTGCCCCTCATCTGGGAGCCGGTGTGCGATGTCGTCGGGCAGGTATTCGGCTCTCCTCAGCTTCTTGATGTGTCCCTACGTGACGGAGGAGACCATCCACCTGCCTCCCGCTCCGTACATGGTTGGAGAAGGTTGAGGTGGGAAATGCGGACTTGGGCGTTGGAGCTCGAGTGCACAAGAACGGATGAGGAAGGATGAAGAAGGCGTGGATGAAAAGGTGAATCATTATCCCTTTATATGGGCGGCCGAAACTATGCGCCTCCACTAGCCTGGTAAAACTCGCTTATCCCCCAAGCACCGTAATTGATGGCGCGGTTGGGTTACCCACGTCCGTATTGATGAGAATCCTGTGATAAGGGGAACACGATCTCTGCTTTGAGAAGACGTGTCAAGGAACTGCCTCGCGTTATGTGCGGGGCTAGTTAAAGGAAACGGTTCGAATAATTACCGGGCCATGGCATAATGTCATGTTGCCAAAACGTGTCAGTAGATTAGATTTGTGGAAATATTATTCTCTCTACGGTGGTATGTGGAACTTATTTTGCAGGGCCAGACACTATCCTTGTATTCAAATTCTTCCATGATGTATTCGGAGGAGGAACCCGCCTTGCAATGCTGAAGACAATACTGCGCGCCGGACTCATCGTCATTGAAGCCTGGTTCAGGGGCTACTGAGGGAGTCCTGGATTAGGGGGTCTCCGGATAGCCGGACTATATCCTTTGGCCGGACTGTTGGACTATGAAGATACAAGATTGAAGACTTTGTCTCGTGTCCGGATGGGACTCTACTTGGCGTGGAAGGCAAGCTAGGCAATACGGATATGTATATCTCCTCCTTTATAACTGACCTTGTGTAACCCTAGCCCCCTCCGGTGTCTATCTAAACCGGAGGGTTTTAGTCCGTAGGACAACAGACAATCATACCATAGGCTAGCTTCTAGGGTTTAGCCTCTCTGATCTCGTGGTAGATCTACTCTTGTACTACCCATATCATCAATATTAATCAAGCAGGACGTAGGGTTTTACCTCCATCAAGAGGGCCCGAACCTGGGTAAAACATCGTGTCCCCTGCCTCCTATTACCATCCGCCTTAGACGCACAGTTCGGGACCCCCTACCCGAGATCCGCCGGTTTTGACACCGACAACTTTGTTCATACTCACGGAAACTTTGTGAATCTTGATTACAGAAACTTTTCAACAAAAATAATTATCCCCTTGTAAAATTCCATTGTATTATAAAAATAATGTGCCAAGGTTTGCCTTTAGGATGTTTACTTTGCTTGATGGTCTGTACGGTGCAGGACAAAAACTTTGGCTATAGTGTGCAATTTTACATTTTTATCTGGAACGTCAAATGGTTCTGATTCTTCTTGCACTGTCTTTCTATACAAATTGTTTATTTTTCCTAATTTTGGCAGAATTTTTGAAGTATCAGAAGTATGGTGAATGTTCATATTGTTACAGACTGTTCTGTTTTAGACAGATTCTGTTTTTCATGCATAGTTTGCTCGTTTTGATGAAACTATCAATTCATATCTATGGATTAAGCCATGAAAAAGTTATATTACGGTAGACACAATGCAAAAACAAAATATGATTTGGTTTGCAACAGTACTTAGAGTAGTTATTTGCTTTATTATACTAACGGATCTTACCGAGTTTTCTGTTGAAGTTTTGTGTGGATGAAGTGTTCGATGATCGAGAAGGTCTCGATGTGAGAAGAAGGAAGAGAGGCAAGAGCTCAAGCCTGGGGATGCCCGAGGCACACCAAGTAAACATTCAAGGAGACTCAAGCATCTAAGCTTGGGGATGCCCCGGAAGGCATCCCCTCTTTCTTCAACAAGTATCGGTATGTTATTGGATTCATTTCGTTCATGCGATATGTGCAATCTTGGAGCGTCTTTTGCATTTAGTTTTCATTTTTATTTTATGCACCATGCTGGTATGAGATAGTCCTTGGTTGATTTATAGAATGCTCTATGCACTTAACTTATATCTTTTGAGTATGGCTTTATAGAATGCTTCATGTGTTTCACTTATATCATTTGAAGTTTGGATTGCCTATTTCTCTCTACATAGAAAACCTCCATTTGTAGAATGCTCTTTTGCTTCACTTATATTTGTTAGAGCGTGGGCATATCTTTTTTAGAAAGAATTAAACTCTCTTGCTTCACTTATATCTATTTAGAGAGATGACAGGAATTGGTCATTCACATGGTTAGTCATAAAATCCTACATAAAACTTGTAGATCCCTGAATATGATATGTTTGATTCCTTGCAATAGTTTTGCGATATAAAGATGGTGATATTAGAGTCATGCTAATTGGTAGTTGTGGATTGTAGAAATACTTGTGTTGAGGTTTGTGATTCCCGTAGCATGCACGTATGGTGAACCGTTATGTGATGAAGTCGGAGCATGATTTATTTATTCATTGTCTTCCTTATGAGTGGCGGTCGGGGACGAGCGATGGTCTTTTCCTACCAATCTATCCCCCTGCGAGCATGCGCGTAGTACTTTGTTTCGATAACTAATAGATTTTTGCAATAAGTATGTGATTTCTTTATGACTAATGTTGAGTCCATGGATTATACGCACTCTCACCCTTCCACCATTGCTAGCCTCTCTAGTACCGCGCAACTTTCGCCGGTACAATAAACCCACCATATACCTTCCTCAAAACAGCCACCATACCTACCTATCATGGCATTTCCATAGCCATTCCGAGATATATTGCCATGCAACTTCCATAATCATCATATACATGACTTGAGCATTCATTGTCATATTGCTTTGCATGATCGTAAGATAGCTGGCATGATGTTTTCATGGCTTGTCCATTTTTTGATGTCATTGCTGCGCTAGATCATTGCACATCCCGGTACACCGCCGGAGGCATTCATAGAAAGGCATATCTCTGTTCTAGACATCGAGTTGTAATATTGAGTTGTAAGTAAATAAAAGTGTGATGATCATCATTATTAGAACATTGTCCCATGTGAGGTTATAAAAATAAAAGGGGCCAAAGAAGCCCAAATAAAAAAGAGGCCAAACAAGCCCACCAAAAAAAACAAAAAAATGAGAGAAAAAGAGAGAACGGACAATGTTACTATCCTTTTACCACACTTGTGCTTCAAAGTAGCACCATGTTCTTCATATAGAGAGTCTCTTGAGTTATCACTTTCATATACCAGTGGGAATTTTTCATTATAGAACTTGGCTTGTATATTCCGATGATGGGCTTCCTCAAATGCCCGAGGTCTTCATGAGCAAGCAAGTTGGATGCACACCCACTTAGTTTTCAGTCTGAGATTTCATACACTTATAGCTCTTCGTGCATCCGTTGCATGGCAATCCCTACTCACTCACATTGATATCTATTGATGGGCATCTCCATAGCCCGTTGATACGCCTAGTTGATGTGAGACTGTCTTCTCCTTTTTGTCTTCTCCACAACCACCATTCTATTCCACCTATAGTGCTATGTCCATGGCTCACGCTCATGTATTGCGTGAAAGTTGAAAAGGTTTGAGAACGTCAAAAGTATGAAACAATTGCTTGGCTTGTCATCGGGGTTGTGCATGATGTGAATATTCTGTGTGGTGAAGATGGGGCACCGGACTACATGATTTTGTAGGGATAACTTTTTTGGCCATGTTATTTTGAAAATACATGATTGCTTTATTAGTAGGCTTGAAGTATTATTGTTTTTATGTCAAATGATAGACTATTGCTTTGAATCACTCGTATCTTAATATTCATGCCATGATTAGATATGTGATCAAGATTATGCTAGGTAGCATTCCACATCAAAAATTATCTTTTTTATCATTTACCTACTCGAGGATGAGCAGGAATTATGCTTGGGGATGCTGATACGTCTCCGTCGTATCTGTAATTTTTGATTGTTCCATGCCAATATTATGCAACTTTCATATACTTTTGGCAACTTTTTATACTATTTTTGGGACTAACATATTGATCCAGTGCCCAGTGTCAGTTCCTGTTTGTTGCATGTTTTTTGTTTCGCAGAATATCCATATCAAACGGAGTCCAAATGGGATAAGAACTAACGGAGCTTTTTTTGGAATATATATGATTTTTGGGAAGAAAAATCCACGTGAGACGATGCCCGAGGGGGCCACGAGGCAGGGGGCGCGCCCTAGCGGGGGCAGGCACGCCCCTGACCCTCGTGGACACCTCGTAAGGTGGTTGGTGCCCTTCTTTCTCCGCAAGAAAGCTAATATCCGTATAGAGATCGTGTTAAAATTTCAGCCCAATCGGAGTTATGGATCTTCGGGAATATATAAAACGGTGAAGGGGTAGAATCTGAGAACACAGAAACAGAGAGAGACAGAGAGACAGATCCAATCTCGGAGGGGCTCTCTCCCCTCCCATGCCATGGAGGCCAAGGACCAGAGGGAAAACCCTTCTCCCATCTAGGGAGGAGGTCAAGGAAGAAGAAGAAGACGAAGGGGCCCCCTCTCCCCTTCTCTTCCGGCGGCGCCGGAACGCTGCCGTGGCCATCATCATCATCACCGTGATCTACACCAACACCTCCGCCATATTCACCAACATCTCCATCACCTTCCCCCCTCTATCTACAGCGGTCCACTCTCCCGCAACCCGTTTTACCCTCTACTTGAACATGGTGCTTTATGCTTCATATTATTATCCAATGATGTGTTGCCATCCTATGATGTCTGAGTAGATTTTCATTGTCCTATCGGTGGTTGATGAATTGCTATGATTGATTTAATTTGCGTGTGGTTATGTTGCTGTCCTTTGGTGCCCATCATATGAGAGCGCGCGTGGATCACACCATAGGGTTAGTTGTATGTTGGTAGGACTATGTATTAGAGGGCAAGAGTGACAGAAGCTTTAACCTAGCATAGAAATTGATGCATACGGCATTGAAGGGGAACCAATACATCTTAATGCTATGGTTGGGTTTTACCTTAATGAACGTTAGTAGTTGCGGATGCTTGCTAATAGTTCCAATCATAAGTGCATAGAATTCCAAGTCAGGGATAACATGCTTGCAGTGGCCTCTCCCACATAATACTTGCTATCGGTCTAGTAAAGTAGTCAATTGCTTAGGGGCAATTTCGCAACTCCTACCACCACTTTTCCACACTCGCTATATTTACTTTATTGTTTCTTTATCTAAACAGCCTCTACTTTTCATTTACGTAATCTTTATTTATTATCTTGCAAATCTATCCAACAACACCTACAAAGTACTTCTAGTTTCATACTTTTTCTAGGTAAAGCGAACGTCAAGCGTGCGTAGAGTTGTATCGGTGGTCGATAGAACTTGAGGGAATATTTGTTCTACCTTTAGCTCCTCGTTGGGTTCGACACTCTTACTTATCGAAAACTGTTGTGATCCCCTATACTTGTGGTTTATCAAACATCATAGCATAACGAGAGACTATACATGCATGCTTCAGCAATCACAAACCTTAACACCAATATTCCTACTAACCACAACTGTTTACTAGTACCTCCCACATATTCCATCTCTATATCACAAAACTATTGCAAGGAATCAAACATATCATATTCAGTGATCCATAAGTTTTATGTAGGATTTTATGACTAACCATGCAATTGACCAATTCCTTTTGACTCTCTAAATAGATATAAGTGAAGCATGAGAGTTTAATTCTTTCTAAAAAATACCATGCTCTAATAAATATAAGTGAAGCAAAAGAGCACTCTTCAAACAACGGTTTTCTATGTGAAGAGAAACAGGCAATCCAAACTTCAAAGGATATAAGTGAAGCACATGAAGCATTCTATAAAGCCACACTCAAAAGATATAAGTGACGTGCAATGAGCATTCTATAAATCAACTATGGACTATCTTATACCAGCATGGTGCATAAAATAAAAATGAAAACTAAAAGCAAAAGACGCTCCAAGATTTGCACATATCACATGAACGAAACAAAATCGAAAACATACCAATACTTGTTGAAGAAATATGGGATGCCTTCCGGGGCATCCCCAAGCTTAGACACTTGAGTATCCTTGAATATTTACTTTGTGTTCCTTGGGCATCCCCAAGCTTGATATCTTGCCTCTCCTCCTTCTCCTCGCATCGAGACCTCCTCGATCTTTGATCACTTGATCCACACAAAACTCAACAGAAAGTTCGGTAAGATCCGTTAGTATAATAAAGGAAATCACTACTCTAAGTACTGTTGCAATGCAATTCATTTTTTTCATTGTAGCTACTGTAATATAACTTTTTCATGGCTTAATCCATTGATAGAATCGATAGTTTCATCAAAACAAGCAAAACAATGCATCAAAAACAGAATCTGTCTTAAACGGGACAGTCTATAGTAATCTGAACATTCACCATACCTCTGGTACTCCAAAAATTCTGGAAAAATAGGAAAAATAAACATTTTGTATATCAAGACATTTCAAAAAGTTTCTGAACCGTTTGACGTTCCAGTAAAAAATGTAAAATCGCGCACTACAGCCAAAGTTTCTGTTTTGCACCGCACAAACCAACAAGCAATGTAAACATCCTAAAGGCAAATCTTGGCACACTATTTTCATAATACAATGGAATTGTACAAGGGGGTGATTTTTTTTGAAAATTTTCTGTAATTAAGATTCACAAAGTTTTCGTGAGCATTAACAAAGTTCAAGGACGTCCCCCACTTTCACAATGCTCGTCTATCTCACTTTCACTTTTCTTTTTGTGAAGTTGTAAGTTCCCCTCTATATTTTTTGTTTTTAAATTATATAAAAGAAATCAAAAGAAATAAATGACTCTCTAAAACATCTGGGTTGTCTCCCTAGCAGCACTTTCTTTAAAGCCATTAAGCTAGGCATAAAGTGCTCAAGTAATGGATCCACCCGGATCCCAAGGTATATCAAAGCCAATTTGAATTAACAATGATTTGGCATTTAGTAATGCGCACAAAGCAACATATATCAAGCAATGACAAAGTCTAACTCTCTTCCTATGCATCGGCATGTCATACAAGAACAATTCATGCACATCAAGTAAAGGCCAATACATAGCATAAGCAGTTTCTTGCAATTTTTCGTGTTGGAAACATAAAGAGATGGAGATGTAGTTCCTCTCTCATAATAATTGCAAGTAGGAGCAGCAAGCACATGCATATTATATTCATCAAAATCATCATGTGTAATGGTAGAAGGCAACCCATCAATATAATCCTTAACAAGATCAAACTTCTCCGATATAGTGTAGTTGGGAGAATTCAAAAAGATAATATGACTATCATGTGTGGGTACAATAGCAACAATTTCATTCTTAACACAATGAAAATAGCAAGTTCATCTCCATAAGCATAATTTAAATTGGCATCTTGGCCACAAGCATAGCAAGCATCATCAAAAAGGAATATTTCAAACGAATCAATGGGATCATAGCAATTATCTTGGCATTCATCCTTCGGTAAGAACGAAGGGGCATTAAACAATGTATGAGTTGGAGGGTTACTCTCATTAGAAGGCGGGCACGGGTGATCAATCTGGTCTTCCTTCGCTTGTTCTTCGCTCTCCTCATCATCTTTTTCATCCAATGACCTCACAGTTTCATCAATTCCTTCTTCCATAGACTCCTGCAAAATATTAGTCTCTTCTTGCACAGCGGAGACTTTCTCAATAAATGCATTAATATCGGAATTGCATTTATAATTATCATAGCAATATTTAAGGATAGCAAGATTTTCAAGTCTATAAACTGAATCATCAAAATCTTCAAAAAAATTAAACAAAGATTTAGTTTCACATGCACCCTTAAAAGCAACAAATTCTTCTATTCGTTCCACATCATAGTAATCATATATGCCTCTAGCATAAGAAGACAAGGTTTCATTATCATTAAATTTGCATGAATAGGGAAGGTGTGGAACCTCAATCTTAGAGCAACAAGTATAATAATATCTCAAGCATAGATTCCAAGCATACCATTGCAACATATAAATTTGATCCCATAACAATGTCCCTTTATGAGTCAAGCGATAATCCCTAAAGTATTCACGTTGATCCAACGTTACTCCCATTATCAAGTTGAATGGAGTTTTCTCAGGATTATTAAAGTAGTGCATAATATTTTTCACATAACGAGCATCGAGGGTTTTAGGAGGTTCCCCATCTCCATGAGTAGCACGTACCACTAATTTTTTTGGTGTTTCATGCTCCATATCCATAACTAAAGATAGAGAACAACTTAGAACAGAAAATAAAAACTACTTAGTGATAAAGCAAACAAGCACACACGAGAATATTCACCCCACGCTATGGCTCCCCGGCAACGGTGCCAAAAAAAGGTCTTGATAACCCACAAGTATAGGGGATCAATTGTAGCATCTTTCGATAAGTAAGAGTGTCGAACCCAATGAGGAGCTAAAGGTAGAACAAATATTCCCCCAAGTTCTATCGACCACCAATACATCTCAACGCACACTTGACGTTTGCTTTACCAGAAACAAGTACGAAACTATTTTGTAGGGGTAAAACTATGAGTACTTTGTGAGAATAAAACTACGGATAAATTGCAAGGTAATAAAAGTAAATAGTTTTTGTCAACAAGAAAGTTATTTGTCCCTAGGAAATTGATAACAAGTACCGGTAATTGCTACCTTTTGAGCTTGCGTTGGTTTTCCCTTGAAGAGGAAAGGGTGATGCAGCAAAGTAGCATAAGTATTTCCCTCAGTTTTGAGAACCAAGGTATCAATCCAGTAGGAGGTTACACGCAAGTCGCCTTATACCTGCACAAACAAACAAGAACCTCGCAACCAACACGATAAAGGGGTTGTCAATCCCTTCACGGTCACTTACGAAAGTGAGATCTGATAGAGACAATAAGCTAAATATTTTTGGTATTTTTATTGTATAGATTGGAAAATAAAGATTGCAAAATAAACAACTATGGAAATAGCAGGTAGATAGGAAAATAATATGATGGAAGATAGACCCGGGGGCCATAGGTTTCACTAGTGGCTTCTCTCAAGATAGCAAATTCTACAGTGGGTGAATGAATTACTGTTGAGCAATTGATAGAAAAGCGCATAGTTATGAGAATATATAGGCATGATCATGTACATAGGCATCACGTCCGTGACAAGTGGACCGAAAGGATTCTACATCTACTAGTATTACTCCACACATCGACCGCTATCCGGCATGCATCTAGAGTATTAATTTCGTAAGAACAGAGTAACGCATTAGGCAAGATGACATGATTTAGAGGGACAAACTCAAGCAATATGATATAAACCCCATCTTTTTATCCTCGATGGCAACAATACAATACGTGTCACTGGGATCGAGCACCGCAAGATTGAACCCAAAGCTAAGCACTTCTCCTATTGCAAGAAAGATCAATCTACTAGGCCAAACCAAACTGATAATTCGAAGAGACTTGCAAAGATATCAAATCATGCATATAAGAATTCAGAGAAGAATCAAATAATATTCATAGATAATCTTGATCACAAACCCACAATTCATCGGATCTCGACAAACACACCGCAAAAAGAATTACATCGAATAGATCTCCAAGAGAATAGAGAACTTTGTATTAAGATCCAAAGAGAGAGAAGAAGCCATCTAGCTAATAACTATGGACCCGAAGGTTTGTGGTAAACTACTCACACATCATTTGAGAGGCTATGGTGTTGATGTAGAAGCCCCCCGTGATCGATTCCCCCTCCGGCGGAGCGCCAGAAAAGGCCCCAAGATGGGATCTCACGGGTACAGAAGGTTGCGGTGGTGGAAATAGGGTTTCGTGGTGCTCCTGGATGTTTTTCGGGTATATGGATATATGTAGGACGAAGAAGTAGGTCGGTGGAGCTGTGAGGGGCCCACGAGGGTGGGGGCGCGCCTACCCCCTGGGCACGCCCTCCTACCTCATGGCCTCCTCGCTTCTTTCTTGACGTCCACTCCAAGTCCCCTGGATCACGTTTGTTCCAAAAATAACTCTCCCGAAGGTTTCATTCCGTTTGATATTCCTTTTCTGCGAAACACTGAAATAGGCAAAAAAAAACAACAATTTGCACTAGGCCTTTGGTTAGTAGGTTAGTCCCAAAAATAATATAAAAAGGTATATTAAAGCCCATTAAAGATCCAAAACAGATAATATAATAGCATGGAACAATCAAAAATTATAGATACGTTGGAGACGTATCAAGCATCCCCAAGCTTAATTCCTGCTCATCCTCGAGTAGGTAAATGATAAAAACAGAATTTTTGATATGGAATGCTACCTAGCATAATTCTCAATGTAATTTTCTTTATTGTGGCATGAATGTTTAGATCCGGAAGATTCAAGATAAAAGTTTAATATTGACATAAAAATAATAATACTTCAAGCATACTAACTAAGCAATTATGTCTTCTCAAAATAACATGGCCAAAGAAAGCTTATCCCTACAATATCATATAGTTTGGCTATGCTTCATTTTCATCACACAAAAATGCTCTCATCATGCATAACCCCGATGACAAGCCAAGCAATTGTTTCATACTTTAGTAATCTCAAACTTTTTTCAACTTTCACGCAATAAATGAGCGTGAGCCATGGACATAGCACTATGGGTGGAATAGAATATAATGATGGGGGTTGTGTGGAGAAGACAAAAAAGGAGAAAGTCTCACATTGACGCGGCTAATCAACGGGCTATGGAGATGCCCATCAATTGATGTCAATGCAATGAGTAGGGATTGCCATGCAATGGATGCACTAGAGCTATAAATGTATGAAAGCTAGACAAAAGAAACTAAGTGGGTGTGCATCCAACTTGCTTGCTCACGAAGACCTAGGGCATTTGAGGAAGCCCATTATTGGAATATACAAGCCAAGTTCTATAATGAAAAATTCCCACTAGTATATGAAAGTGACAAAATGAGAGACTCTCTATCATAAAGATCATGGTGCTACTTTGAAGCACAAGTCTGGAAAAGGATTGTAACATTGCTCCTTCTCTCTTTTTCTCTCCTTTTTTTAGTTTTTTATTATTTTTTTCTTTTTTTGGGCCTTCATTTTTTTATTTGGCCTTTCTCTTTTTTATTTCCTCACATGGTACAATGTTCTAATAATGATGATCATCACACTTCTATTTATTTACAACTCAATGATTACAACTCGATACTAGAACAAGATATGACTCTATATGAATGCCTTCGGCAGTGCACCGGGATGGGCAATGAATCAAGAGTGACATGTATGAAAAATTATGCATGGTGGCTTTGCCAAAAATACGATGTCAACTACATGATCATGCAAGGCAATATGACAATGATGAATCATGTCATAATAAATGAAACGGTGGAAAGTTGCATGGCAATATATCTCGGAATGGCTATGGAAATGACATAATAGGTAGGTATGGTGGCTGTTTTGAGTAAGATATAAGAAGGTTTATGTGTGATGGAGCATATCATATCACGGGGGTTGGATGCACCGGCGAAGTTTGCACCAACCCTCAAGGTCAGAAAGGGCAATGCACGGTACCGAAGAGGCTAGCAATGATGGAAAGGTGAGAGTGTGTATAATCCATGGACTCAACATTAGTCATAAAGAACTCACATACTTATGGAAAAAATCTACAAGTCATCAAAAACCAAGCACTACGCGCATGCTCCTAGGGGGATAGATTGGTAGGAAAAGACCATCGCTCGTCCCCGACCGCCACTCATAAGGATGACAATCAAAGAACACCTCATGTCTCAAATTTGTCACACAACAGTTACCATACGTGCATGCTACGGGACTTGCAAACTTCAACACAAGTATTTATCAAATTCACAACTACCCAACTAGCACGACTCTAATATTACCATCTTCATATCTCAAAACAATCATCAAGTATCAAACTTCTCATAGTATTCAATGCACTTCTATGAAAGTTTTTATTATACCCATCTTGGATGCCTATCATATTAGGACTAATTTTATAGCCAAAGAAAATTACCATGCTGTTCTAAAAGACTCCCAAAATAATATAAGTTAAGCATGAGAGATCAATAATTTCTATAAAATAAAACCACCACCGTTCTCTAAAAGATATAAGGGAAGCACTAGAGCAAAACTATCTAGCTCAAAATATATAAGTGAAGCACATAGAGTATTCTAATAAATTCCGGTTCATGTGTGTCTCTCCCAAAAGGTGTGTACAGCAAGGATGATTGTGGTAAACTAAAAAGAAAAGACTCAAATCATACAAGACACTCCAAGAAAAACACATATCATGTGATGAATAAAAATATATCCTCAAGTAAAGTTACCGATGGAAGAAGACAAAAGAGGGGATGCCTTCCGGGGCATACCCAAGCTTAGGCTTTTGGTTGTCCTTGAATATTACCTTGAGGTGCCTTGGGAATCCCCAAGCTTAGGCTCTTGCCACTCTTTATTCCATAGTCCATCGAATCGTTACCCAAAACTTGAAAACTTCACAACACAAAACTCAAAAGAAAATCTCACAAGCTCCGTTAGTATAAGAAAACAAACCACCACTTCAAGGTACTGTAACGAACTCATTCTTTATTTATATTGGTATTAAACCTACTATATTCCAACTTCTTTGTGGTTCATACTGTTGGTGGAAACGACACCTATGGAATCACTGGGATCCCTTCTATGGTTGGCGGGAGGGGGGTTGTGCAAAGAGCGGGTCTAGTATCCAGCACAAAGATCGTTTACCCAAGTTCAGACCGCAAGGATGCGTAATACCCTAATCCTGCTTTGGTGTATATTTGAGTGTTCTTGAGATTTCGAACTACCTGCGATGCGTGCGTAGTCCAAAAGATCCGAATCCTTCTCCAGTACACCTCGGGCCTCCTTTTATAGTCAAAAGGGGTCGCCACAATGGCACATAGGAGGTGGAAAGGTATACGGTGGTTAAGTCTATCCTCTGGCACTGTCGGACAAACACATTTAATGCGTTGCCGACGTGCCCTTCTTGCTTTATCGGGGATGGCAAGGAAGCTCATCCAAGCTGTCACCGCCTCGCCTGGCTCCGACGCGCGTCCGAGCTAATGAGGCGTTGTAGTGTCACATTGGCTGGCTGCTGGGCTGACGCGGTGGCAGAGTCTTCACAAAGATTTCCATGCCACCACGTAGGTGCTTGCTGAATTGGCCTGGAGGCCGTGCGTCGCCATGCAAGTGCCCGCCCAGCTGGTTGGGCTAGCAGCTGTATGGGGATGGCGGTGGAGTCTTGGCAGACGTGGGCCTGGCTGTGGCCCCGCAAGTGTCCTCGGGAAGGGTGTTGCCGGGGCCCCGACAAGGGTCTTGTCGCGGCATCACGGTCGTCCCCGACAAGGATCTTGCCGGGGGTCTCGTGGATTTCCTCGACAAGGATCTTGCCGAGGGTCATCGTCTTCTGGTCCTCATCTGATCTTGTGTGTTTATGGATCTTTACAAAGATTTGTATGTCACCATGGAGGTGCCTCCCGAGCCTTGGTTCCAATCTGGTTGATGGCGTTGGAAACCTTGGGCTCAAGGGTGGGGCGCTCTACTGGCATTGGGCAAGTTGCCCCGGCAAGGCTCTTGCCGGGGCTGCGGAGGCCGCCCCAGCAAGGGTCTTGCCGGGGGAGTCCACCTCGCGCTATTGCTCTTTGTGTCTCTGGTCTTGGCGTTTTTCTGGTTGTCTTGTGGTTTTGCTTCCTCTTCCCCGCTAGGTGTGGCCGCAGGCGCGGCTCTAACTGTCCGCGCACAAGTAAAGGGGCACAAAAGAGAGCCCCTACTTTTGTGCACCGACAGGAGCCTCCGGGCCTGGGCCATACATAAGCACGACGCGTTGTACTAGACCCAAAACGTTGCGTGGGCATGCAGGGGCCGAGTTTTACTGTTGTAACATTCTCGCCCATCGCACTTCCCCAAGACCCGCGTTGAATGCGCAACGCGGGGGTCCTACATGACGTGGGGGTCATGCGTGGGGTGGTTGCTTCCCTCACGCGTCACATCGCAATGAATGGTAAAGAGGCGGCCTGCGCCTTCCCCATAAGAAAAGGGAAAACCGCGAGCGTGCCCCTCATTTACCCTCTGCGTCTTTCCAATTTCGGAACCCCCGTCCCCTTTCCTTCTTCCTCAAGCGAAAAAGCCGAAACTCCCGCCTCCATTCGCCGCCGCCGCGCCCCCATTGCCCCCAATCTCCCACTGCTCCAGATTCATTACCTCTTTCCCGGACGCCATGGCACCCAAAACTAGTCAGGGTAAGGGAGTGGCCAAGGACACCGAGGAGAAGGAGATGCCGGAGAGCGAGTCGGCGGCGCTTCAGACGCAGCTTGCCTTCTTCCCTTCGATGGTTGATGCAGTCCACCTCAGGGACTACTTCAAGCCTCTATGGGGGGCGAAGACAACGGCGCATCCGGCCACGCACATCATCCCTGCTGATTTTGCGAAGGCCAGCCCGAATCGGTATCCTTTCTTCGTTGACTACTTCTCCTGTGGGCTCTGCCCCCATTTCTCCGACTCTTTCAACGATGTCATGCACACCTTCGGCTTCCATCTTCTTGATTTCACGCCAAATGTCGTGGCGTGCATGGCCCTCTTCGCCCACCTCTATGAGGGCTTTGCCGGAATGCCTCCTAGCACAGCGCTCTTCCACCACTATTTCTTTTCCCGTATCTAGGCAGGGGGTGCCATCTCTGGCTGTGTCACCTGGATCCCACGGACCCAGGAGAAGGGCACATATCCAGAGGGTGCCCAGAAGGAGAGGTGGGAGGAGTGGCGGGGCCAGTGGCTATGGATTGAGGAGGAGGATCTGCTGGAGTTCTACAAAGTTCGCAAGAGCCCGCCAATCCACCGCACGGACTGGAGCGACGTCAACGCCGATGACAAGAAGCTCGCGATCGCTACTACCATAATCCATCGCCTCACCATGGCCGGGCTCACCCTTGAGATGATTGGGGCCAATTTCATCTGCCGCTGCATCGCCCCACTGCATAACAAGGGGAGGCCGGCCTGGCTCTTCAGGAACGCGGCTGATGTCATGAGGCTTCGCCCTGGTTTGAAGCACAACTTCATGGTGATGGGGCATGCCCATTTTTGTCAGAGGATTTTCTAGCTCGATGTAGGTGATGATGGCAGGGCTGAGAGAGCCCACAAGGTCACGAAGGCTGGCAAGGCCGTCAAGGGGCCTCTGTTCGGGTTGCCGACGGGAGTGGTCCCGTTGAGCAACAACTCTCGCCAAACCGACATCATTGCCATGATGTCAGACTTCAACGCGCACGGCCTTGACCCAAGTTGGGCCGAGCCGGAGGAGGAGCAGGTGCAGGAGTTCTTCAACAACCTGTCGGAGAGGTATTCCCGCGATGAGCCACTTCTTATCAAGGACACCACCAAGGAGGAGCTAGACTACATCGCCGCCAGGGCGGCGGAGGCGGCGCTTGCCAGGGAAGCTGGCAGCGTCGACCATGTGGAGAACGAGGCCGAGGCGGCCGCAGAGGACGAGGAGCTTGTCGGATGGGAAGCGCCTGTTGGGGAGGCCAGCTGTGCCGGCACCGGGGCTTCCTCTCATTGAAGATGTGGTCGAGGAGTCGACCGAGGAAGAGGCTGGGGCTAACGACCCTCCGGCAACGGGGAGAAAGCGTGTCCCACGGTGGGCCAGCTCTGGTGAGCCGGTCCGGCCTGGCAGGACTGGGCAGCGGCAAGAGGCCCAGGGGGAGTCCGTGCGCCTGACGAGGGCCGCGACAGCGAGGAAGGTGGTGAAGGCCGCGGTGGCCAAGAAGAAAGCGATCGCCTCTTCGTCCAAGCATCGTCGGACACCATCCCCTTCCCCTCCTCCTACAGATGTCGACACGGAGGTCGTCTTCGATCTTGGGTCTCTCAGCCCAAGGAGGAAGAGGAAGGCAGTGGAAGAGGAGGTGGAGGATGAGTAAGCATCTTGCCTTCATCATCTCCGTTCCTTCAGACCGCGCTGGTTTCCTTGACTTGTTTTTACTCTTGCAGGGATATGGAGACGCTGGCCGAGAGGGTGGCGAAGAGGGCTAGGGCCTCGACAGACGGCCAGCCCCCGACGGGCACCTCGAGTACGCCGCTGATGGTGGAGAGCAGCCCGGATAGCAGCCCCCGGCATAGCCCCCTGCGTGCGTTCACCACTTGCTCCCCATCAACGTGTGTGGGGGTACAATCCCTTGGCGCTGACCTTGTCGTGGTTGCAGGAGGAAGACAGCAGTAGGAGGAGCCACTGAGGGCCACCCCCAACATGCCGCCCCCATCAACCACGCCGCCCCGAGGGGCGTCCCCGACAAGGGTGCCAAGCACCGAGCCCATGCGCACAGAGGAAGAGGAGGAGGAGGCGAACCCGGGCGCCGGTGACTCCGTCCCGGCACCGAATGTTGGCGAGGAGGGGGCCACTTCTTCCCAGCCCGGCACGGGTGAGTTAATTGCCCTCTTTCCCTATTCTTGCTTCTTATTTTCAAACCTTGGTCTTGGCTTCGGCTCATTCCCCTCCTCGGTATCCAGACCCTTCCCCGGCGGACCGGGAGGACATTGACACCGTCATTCAGGAGGTCGCCAGGGACGCCGAGGCCGAGGCCGCCAAGATCGCCGCCAAGGAGGCCGCCAAGGGTGCTACTGAGGATGCCGCCAAGGGGCCGACCGGGGAGACTGGCAGGGCCGCTGCCGAGGAGGCAGGCAAGGAGCCTGCCGGGGAGGCCGGCAAGGACGCTGGCGAGAAGGGGGTGGTTGACGACCAACCTTCCTCCTCCGCTGCCTCTGTCTCGGGTAAGTACCTGAAGGTGAGTGACGAATTGTTCGTCCACCTCCCAAGGACAGCGAGCACCAGGGCGCCCACCGAGGGGGAGGTGTTTGATGACGAGGTGCTCGCCGCCGCCGGGCTTGAGGTTGTTGACGAACCGAGCGCCGGTGGCGGCGGTTCCCAGGAAGAGCGGCTCCTCTAGGCCATGAGCGCCAACTTCCAGAAGCTCCAGGCACTTCACCGTGCCCGCCTGGACAAGGCCAAGTCCAGGATGGCAGCAGTGGACAAGGTGGAGGCAGATCTCGAGGAGCGCGTCGCCGAGACGCAGGCTTGGTTCCGCCAGGCCTGTGAGGAACTGAAGACCGCCCAAGATCTGCTGGCCAAGCGCAAGCAGGAGGTTGTCCTGAAGCAGGTCGGCGTCAAGAAGGCCCAGGAGGCGGCGAAAACGCAGGTCGCCAAAGACGAGGCCGCTCGGCACCAGCACCAGGCCATGCTGAACTCCCATAAGGAGGACCTCGCCGCTCGTGAGGAGAAGCTCGCTGTGACACTCCATGGCAAGGATGAGGAGGTCGAGAAGCTTGTCGTGCAGCGGACCCGGGAGCTGGAGCAGAGGCACGAGGAGGCACTCAATGCTCAAGCCCAGGTCCAGGCCGGCAAGGTGAACAAGCTGGAGGTGGAGCAGGACGGGCTGAAGAAGCAGGTCCTGGAGCTGACGGAGGAGAGGGATGCGGCCAAAGGTGCTTTGGCTGACGCGCAGGCCACAGTCCTCGGCAAGGTCGAGTTGCTCTCCAAGGCCAATGACTCCATTAGGGACCCGAAGCTGAAGCTGGAGGGCCTCGAGGGGACGCTTTCAGAGGTCAGGGCCCGGGAGGAGACCCTGACCAAAGATTTGGAGGCCAAGAGGAAGCTACAGAGGAACGACACCGCCAACCACGCGGATTTTGTGAAGGGCGAAAACCTCTGGATCAGCCACCTTGCCGACATCGCCGGTAGGATCACCACGCAGCTGGCTACCATGGGGATGCCGAACGTGAGGTACGCCCCGGAGCCGAACGTGAGTCCCAATGCCAAACTGACCCTGTTCTTCGAGGGCGTTCTTGGAGCCATGGAGCAATTCCGCTCCAACAGAGCGACCTCCCTGGCCAATGAGGCCCGGAAGCTTTGCCAGGGTGCCCTGACCAAGGTCCTCACCAAGGTGGCATACTGGAACCCCAACCTCGACTTCGACGCCGCGATGGAGAGCTTGCCAGAGGGTGTGGACATCGCGGCGCTCGAAGAGCGTATCGAGCCCATCATCAGCCGCGTCGACGGAGTTCGGAGGATAGAGGGCCAGCGCAGGGACTAGGCACCCCGTTTCTCATCGGCGCTGTAGGTTCATGACCAAGACAATTTTTATCTTTAGTTAGAACCGCAGCGAAAATTGGTGTAAGATAACTCTGCAGTACTTTGATCTTTCTTTGTATGTACACCCTACGCTCAATTGGATAGGCTTGCCGGCGAGAAAACCCAGGCTACGGTGTTTCGAGGACGGATCCTCACAACCGGCCGGGTGTGCTTGCGGCCAAGTAAACCACCTTTTCGTTCTTAGCATGGCCGCTTGAACTGTTGAGCGGACTCAAAACAGAATAAGGGCGTTGCTAATAGCGGGAAGGCCACCTTGTCGTTCTCGACGTGGCCGCTCAAACTGTTGAGCAGACTCGAAACAGAACAAGGGTGTTGCCAATAGTGTAAGGCCCCCATTGCGTGCAGGTTTTTCATACCAAGAGCAGGATCTCCGAGGAAAACAACCTTATACATAAAAGAATTACTCAAAGTTTCGAATGACTTAGCTTTTCTGTCGCCGTGCGAGCATTTACTGCATCTGCAAATGATGCTGCTTGTTCAGTCGTCTTCTTCCTTGGAGTGACAACCACGATCAAGCCGCTGCGCCAACTAGACCAGATTTTCACAGCGGCGCCCCCTACCTGGCGCGCAAGAGATGTCGGTGGAAACGACACCTATGGAATCATTGGGATCCCTTCTACGGTTGGCGGGCGCAGGGTTGTGCAAAGAGCGGGTCTAGTAGCCAGCACAAAGATCGTTTACCCAGGTTCGGGCCACAAGGATGCATAATACCCTAATCCTGCTTTGGTGTATATTTGAGTGTTCTTGAGTTTTAGAACTAGCTACGGTGTGTGCGTAGTCCAAAAAATCTAAATCCTTCTCCAGTACGCCTCGGGCCTCCTTTTATAGTCAAAAGGGGTCGCCACAGTGGCACACAGGAGGTGGAAAGGTATACAGTGGTTAAGTCTACTAGTCATCAACCCGTGCACCTGCATAGGCTAGCACTTCTGATATTAAATGCGCCCTCCAAACATTTTACTCCGCATATAATATTTGTTTGAAGTAAAACTTCATAAAGTTTGGGCATCTTCAAAGTAAAAATACCAACATTCACAACCCGAAATCAATATCATTAAATGCAACATGAATTTAATTTTCATATTGTATGATTTTAGTATTGTTCATGTTGATATTTTTTCATATAAATATGCTCAGACTTACAAAGATTGACATCAGACAAATCCTATATGCGGACTAAGAAAGATTATTTGGAGTAGTAGTACGTGATACTATAGCAAATAATATATAAAAAATGGATTTTTTTTCATTTTCTTGTTATGTTAAGCACCATAGGTTATTTATATTTTATGTTCTTGTATTAACATCTACATTCTTAAAAAAACGTTTTACAATTGGCTGGGAATTGTGTGATACATTATTCGTATTTCAAGATCATGTTCGTACCAAAAAAACCGTAAAACAATTTCTTTTATGGTTAATGTGCTTGTATGTTTATAGTACTTTCTATCTCTACTGCACATATACGTGTATCACATACATAATCATTTTTTATATGAGATCTTTGTGTTGCATGAGTCCAGATTAGTTTTTACTCTAGAATTTAGTATTAAAGATACATTAATAGCTATTTTTTAATTATTTATCAGGTGATCCCGCAAAAAAAAACTTATCAAGCCAAAATAAAGACATGCATAGACGTACTATAAGTGCAAATAATTGGCATTATCAATCTGCTCCTGTGATAGAAACATTTGAGTCCACATATAATTCATCAATCTCAAGTATGCATGTCAGGCAAAGTAGTTTATCTGCCAAGGGAATAGTATTATGTCGTGCATAATAATAATAATAAACGCCCAGCTTATTTAGCATGTAGACTAAACTTGCACGACACCATTACCTTACTCCCGGCGACAACGGATGCAGCCAGCGCCCGGTAGCCTAGCGGCAGAGCCATCCTTTCCTCAACAGTCAGTGCCCGGTAGCGTACATGTGGAGCTCGTCGACCCGTCACGCAAGAAGTGCTCATCCACATCCGATCATGACTATTAATTTGCGGATCACCGATTATTTTTGATTTTTGTCATTGGATTATTTTAAAATTTTATCATTAGAGTTTTTAACGGAGGCATTCCTTTTTAATTTGTGGGGACGGGTGGAGGGTTTCCTTGTGTTCTTCAACTGACGTGAAGGTTTTCTTGTCTTTTTTTCCTTTGCTGATGACGTGAGGCTTTTCTTGTTTCTTTTTATATGTTGGACGTGTGAGATCCTTTTTGTCTCATAGGACGGGATAATTTTGTAACATAAGTTTGCTTATTTTTTATATCATGCATGCAATCAGCCGGATCATTGATTTCTTTTCCCTTTTATCGTTGGGATTTGTTTTGGCAGTTTATCAGAATTCTTAATGGAGGTTTTGTTTCTTAATTTGTGGGAATGGGAACGTGCTTTCCTTTTTTTACGTGAGGTGATTTTGCTTCTTAATATGTGGGAACTGGTGGGGCATTTACTTTTTTTCGTGAAGCTTTCCTTGTTTGTTCTTTTAAGAACTTTCCTTGTTTGTTTGTTTGTTTATTTTTTACATGATTTTTTTTCTTGGTTTGTTTAGTAAAAGTTGGATGTGTCAGATGCTTTTTTTATTTGATCAAGCCTTTTATCCTGCTCAAAAAAGATTGTCCCTTTATCCTGGTGGTGCTTCTTAATTTGTGGGGACGGGTGGGTGCTTTCCTTGGTTTTACGTGAGGAATTTTGCCTTTTTAGGGGCGTTTTTTTAGGAAGGGGCTTTTTCCTTCTTAAACTGTGAGAACGGGTGGGCGCTTATTTTTTTTTACGTGAAGCTTTCCTTGTTTGTTTGTTTATATTATTTTTTCTTGGTTTTTTTAACAAAAGTTAGACGTGTCAGATGCATTTTTTATAGCACAACATCATATGCGTTATGCAAGTTGTCCTTTTATCCTGGTCGTATATTTTACAATCTAACGGTTTAATTAATTTTGATGATGTGGATTAATGAGAGATCATGAATGGTGCCTCCAATTAGTAAATATAAGATTTTCTGGCACCGTCGGACAAACGCATTTAATGCGCTACCGACGTGCCCTACTTACTTTATCGGGGATGGCAAGGAAGCTCGTCCTAGCTGTCGCTGCCTCGCCTGGCTCCGACACGCGTCCGAGCTGATGAGGCGATGTAGTGCCACGTTGATTGGCTGCTGGGCTGGCGCGGTGGCAGAGTCTTCACGAAGATCTGAATTCCACCATGTAGGTGCTTGCTGAATTGGCCTGGAGGCCGGGCGTCGCCACGTAGGTTCCCGCCCAGCTAGTTGGGCTGGCAGCTGTACGTGGACGGCGGTGGAGTATTGGCAGACGTGGGCCTGGCTGTGGCCCCGCAGGTGTCCTCGGCAAGGGTCTTGCGGGGGCCCCGACAAGGGTCTTGCCGCGGCATCACGGTCGTCCCCGGCAAGGATCTTGCTGGGGGTCTCATGGATTTCCTCGACAAGGATCTTGCCTAGGGTTGTCGTCTTCTAGTCCTCATCTGATCTTGTGTGTTTATAATCTTCACAAAGATTTGCATGTCACCATGGAGGTGCCTCCCGAGCCTTGGTTCCAATGTGTTTGATGGTGTTGGAACCCTTGGGCTCAAGGGTGGCGCACTCTGCTGGCGTTGGGCAAGTTGCCTCGGCAAGGCTCTTGTCGGGGGAGTCCACCTCGCCCTCTTGCTCTTTGTGTCTCTAGTCTTGGCGTTGTTCTAGTTGTCTTGTGGTTTTGCTTCCTCTACCCCTCTAGGTGTGGCCGCAGGCGCGGCTCTAACTGTCCGCGCACAAGTAAAGGGGCACAAAAGAGAGCCCCTACTTTTGTGCACCGACAATACCCCCGATACTAGCCATAGATTCATCAAAATAAGCAAACAACACGCGAAAAACAGAATCTGTCAAAAACAGAACAGTCTGTAGTAATCTGTAGGTTTAGTATACTTATGTAACCCAAACAATTCTGAAATAAATTGGTGAGCGCGAGGAATTTGTCTATTAATCATCTGCAAAAAGAATCAACCTAATCGCACACTCCAGTAAAAAATGGCAGCAAATCTCGTGAGCGCTAAAGTTTCTGTTTTTTTACAGCAAGATCACAAAGACTTCCTCCAAGTCTTCCCAAAGGTTCTACTTGGTACAAACACTAATTAAAACACAGAACCACATCTAAACGGAAGCTAGATGAATTATTTATTACTAAACAGGAACAAGAAACAAGAAACAAAAATAAAATTGGATTGCCTCCCAACAAGCGCTATCGTTTAACGCCCCTAGCTAGGCATTGATAATTTTAATGATGCTCACATGAAACATAGCAATTGAAACACAAAGAGAGAATCATATAGCATGTGAAAAACACATCTAATTCTAACATACTTCCTATGCATAACCATCTTATAGGCAAACAAATTATCATAGCAAGCAAAAACTAGCATATCCAAGGAAGAGGAAAGAAACAATAGCAATCTCAACATAACGAGAGGTAATTTAGTAACATGGAAATTTCTACAATCATATTTTCCTCTCTCATAATAATTACATGTGGGATCATAAGCCAATTCAACAAAATATCTATCACATAAAATATTTTCAGCATGATCCACATGCATGCAAAGTTGACACTCTTCCAAAATAGTGGGATTAACATTAACTAAAGTCATGACCTCTCCAAACCCACTTTTATCAAAAACTTCATAACATTGAACATTCTCCAAATATGTGGGATCTAAAGTTGACACTCTTCCAAACCCACTTTCAATATTATTGCAAACATTATTATTAATCTCATATTCATCATGGGGCTTAAATAAATTTTCAAGATCATAAGAAGAATCACCCCAATCACGATCATTGCAACAAATAGTAGTCATAGCAAAAATAGCATCCCCAAGCTTGAGGTTTTGCATATTATTAACACAATTGACATTAAGAGAATTTATAATAACATCATTGCAATCTTGCTTTTCATCAAAGGAACTATCAAGTATGGGTGCAATAGCAATGACCTCATGTTTAACGTAAGGAACTATTGCAAATTCATCTTCATAAATATTGGCATCATGGCCACAAGAATAGCAAGCATCATGTTCACCAAGGGATATTTCAATCAAATCATCGGAATCATAATTATCAATATATTCATGCATATCATTATTTTCTTCGGAAGCAACAGTCATTCTTTCAATAAATTCTTTGACATAGACATTATGAGCATAGTTTTCATAGCAATATTTAAGTATGTCAAAATTTTCAGATTCGTAGAGAGTAATATCATACTTTTCAATCAAAGACACCCTTAAAAGAAACAAATTCTTCAATTTGTTCGATAGCGTAGTAACTATAAAAACCCTTTGCATAAGAAGATAAGATTTCATTGTCATTAAACTCACATAGGTAGGGGAGGTGTTTTTTAGGGTTCTTAGAGAAACAAGTAAAATCATAAATTTCATAAAGATTCCAAGCATAACACAGCAATCTGTTTATTTGATCCCATAAAATTCTCCCCTTTTCAGACAAACAGTGACGCACAAAATGAGCATGCTCATCTAAAGATTTCCCATCAACTAGGTTAGTTGGGGTTTCAGCACGAGCGCATAAGGATCGAAGATGATCCAAGTAGAACACATTAAGTAGATCCATATCAATAGATTTTTATCAAGCAAAGATGCAAGCAAATAGAAGGCACATGGAAACAAAAACAAAGATACATAGGGGAAGAAGGCGAAGAAAAGGCAAGGGTGAAGTGGGGGAGAGGAAAACGAGAGGCAAATGGCAAATAATGTAATGCGAGGGAGAAGAGTTTATGATGGGTACTTGGTATATCTTGACTTGAGCGTAGATCTCCCCGGCAACGGCGCTAGAAATGGCTAGTTGCTGGGAGATCAAATCTTGACTTGACTTGGCTTAAGCCTCCCCGGCAACGGCGCCAGAAATGGCTAGTTGCTGGGAGATCAAATCTTGACTTGACTTGGCGTAAGCCTCCCTGGCAACGGCGCCAGAAATCCTTCTTGCTACCTCTTGAGCTTGCGTTGGTTTTCCCTTGAAGAGGAAAGAGTGATGCAGCAAAGTAGCGTAAGTATTTCACTCAGTTTTGAGAACCAAGGTATCAATTCAATACGATGTTACATGCAAGTCGCCTTATACCAGCACAAACAAACAAGAACCTCGCAACCAACATGATAAAGGGGTTGTCCATCCCTTTTTCCACGGTCACTTACGAAAGTGAGATCTGATAGAGATAATAAGATAAATGTTTTTGGTATTTTTATTGTATATATTGGAAAATAAAGATTGCAAAATAAACAACTATGGATAGATAGGAAAATAATATGATGGAAGATAGACCTGGGGGCCATAGGCTTCACTAGTGGCTTCTCTCAAGATTGCAAATTCTACGGTGGGTGAACGAATTACTGTCGAGCAATTGATAGAAAAGCGCATAGTTATGAGAATATCTAGGCATGATCATGTATATAGGCATCACGTCCATGACAAGTAGACCGAAACAATTCTGCATCTAGTACTATTACTCCACACATCAACCGCTATCCAGCATGCATCTAGAGTATTAAGTTCATAAGAACAGAGTAACGCATTAGGCAAGATGACATGATGTAGAGGGATAATCTCAAGCAATATGATATAAACCCCATATTTTTATCCTCGATGGCAACAATACAATACGTGTCACTGGGATCGAGCACCGCAAGATTGAACCCAAAGCTAAGCACTTCTCCCATTGCAAGAAAGATCAATCTAGTAGGCCAAACCAAACTAATAATTCAAAGAGACTTGCAAAGATATTTAAATCATGCATAAAATAATTCAGAGAAGAATCAAATATTGTTCATAGATAATCTTGATCATAAACCCACAATTCATCAGATCTCGACAAACAGACCGCAAAAAGAATTACATCAAATAGATCTCCAAGAGAATTGAGCAGAACTTTGTATTGAGATCCAAAGATAAAGAAGAAGCCATCTAGCTAATAACTATGGACTCGAAGGTCTGTAGTAAACTACTCGCACATCATCGGAGAGGCTATGGTGTTGATGTAGAAGCCCTCCGTGATCGATTCCCCCTCCGGCGGAGCACCGGAAAAGGCCTCAAGATGGGATCTCACGGGTACAGAAGGTTGCGGCAGTGGAAATAGGGTTTCGTGCTGCTCCTGGATGTTTTCGGGCTATATGGATATATATAGGAGGAAGAAGTAGGTCGGTGGAGCTGTGAGGGGCCCACGAGGGTGGGGGGCACGCCTATCCCCCCTAGGCGCGCCCTCCTACCTCATGGCCTCCTTGCTTATTTATTGACGTCCACTCCAAGTCCCCTGGATCACGTTTGTTCCAAAAATAACTCTCCCGAAGGTTTCATTCCATTTGGATTCCGTTTGATATTCCTTTTCTGCGAAACACTGAAATAAGCAAAAAACAGGAATTTGCACTGGGCCTTTGGTTAGTAGGTTAGTTCCAAAAATAATATAAAAAAGTATATTAAAGCCTATTAAACATCCAAAATAGATAATATAATAGCATGGAACAATCAAAAATTATAGATACGTTGGTGACGTATTAGTAATCATTCTTGTAATTTTATGAGGGAGGGGCATGAGCTAACATACTTTCTCTACTTGGACCATATGCACTTATGATTGGAACTCTAGAAAGCATCCACAACTACTAAATATCATTAAGGTCGTGACACCCAACCATAGCATTAAGTATCAAGTCCTCTTTTCTCCCATATGCCATAACCCACCTATCCGCGTTTAAGTTTCTATCACTCTCGCAACACTGACAATAAGCAAACCATGAACATGTTGCAACATCCTACTGCAAGGGGCCCTCACGATTGCGCGAGACGGAGGGCACGGTATGACAGCACCATAAATAAAATATACAATCATACCAACCAAGATCACGATTAACCCACAGGACAAAACGGATCTACTACTCAAACATCATAGTATAACCATAGATCATTGGGAAATAATATATGGAGTTGAGCACAATGTTTAAGTAGAGATTACAACAGGGAGAAGAGGTGTTACACTGCTGCATAGAGGGGGATAGAGTTGGTGATGATGGCAGCAAGATTGTTGATGTAGATCGTCGTCCCGATCGTTGCCCTGGTGGCACTCCGGCGCCACGGAAGCGAGGGGGAGAGAGCCCCCTCCTTCTTCTTCTTCCTTGGCCTCCTCCCTAGGTGGGAGAAGGGTTTCCCCTCTAGTCCTTGGTATCCATGGCATGGGAGGGGCGAGAGCCCCTCCAAGATTGGATCTCCCTCTCTGTTCTCTTCTGTTTCGCATTCCCAGATCTGGCCAAAAACCGTTTCTTATATTCCCAGAGATCCGTAACTCCGATTGCGCTGAGATTTTTACACGATTGTTTTCCGGATATAAGCTTCCTTGCGCCCGAAGTAGAGGTCCAATCGATGTACGAGGTGGGCACAACCAACCACCGTGTGCCAGGGGCCTCTGGCGCGCCCTGGTGTATTGTGCCCTGTGCGGGCCTCCGTTTGCGGTGATTCCAACTCCCAAAAATCACGAATATTCCAAAATAATTCTCCGTAAATTTTCATCGCGTTTGGACTTCGTTTGATATGGATACTCTGTGATACAAAAAATATGCAGAAAACAGGAACTGGGCACTGGATCAATAGGTTATTCCAATAAATCATATAAAAAGTTGCCAAAAGCATGTGAAAGTGGTATAATATTGGCATGAAACAATCAAAAATTATAGATACGATGGAGATGTATCAACAATGTTGAGCAGTTGCTTGCTTGAGACAAGTACAATGTGGTCGGCATTGACCTCCAGTACACCACCGGTCGTCCCAGCATAGATCAGAAGGTTGTCGTCGCCCAGTTGTGCGTGAGCCATCATGTCCTCATCTACCACTACTGTATGGCCACAGAGCCTTGCGACCGTTTCAATAGGTTTGTCAACAACACAGTTTCGTCGAAGGGTCTCTGATCATAGTGTCACGTTAGCAGCATCCTACAGTAGTGAAAGCACCATGAATAAAGTGTGAACCACCGTCAGTCATTAAATATCTAGGGACTCCAAACCTTTGGAAAATAACTTCCTTAAGAATTTTAATGGAGGTGTTGTGATCAGCACTACTGGTTGGAATAGCTTCTACCCATTTAGTAACATAATCAACAGTAACCAAAATATGTGTATACCCATTAGAGGAAGGAAAAGGTCCCATGTAATCAAATCCCCAAACATCAAATGGTTCAACATCAAGTGAATAATTCATAGGCATTTCTTGACGCTTACCGATATTACCTATTCTTTGGCATTCATCACAAGATAAGAGGAACTTACGGTCATCCTTGAAGAGAGTAGGCCAATAAAATCCAGATTGCAATACCTTGTGAGCAGTTCTATGTCCAGCATGATGCCCTCCATAAGCTTCGGAGTGACATTTCCATAGGATTTGTCCCTGTTCATGATCAGGTACACAACGCATAATAATACCATCTGCTCCTTCCTAATAGAGATGTAGGTCATCCCAAAAGTAGTGTCTTAAATCATAGAAGATTTTTTCTTCTTTTGTTGATATGTAAAACTAGGTGGTAAATATTTAGCAACAATGTAATTAGCATAGTCAGCATACCAAGGAGTGTTGTGAGCAACATTTATTGCAGCTAACTGCTCATCAGGAGAACTATCATCAATAGGTAGTGGGTCATCAGGCACATTTTCAAGCCTAGACAAGTTATCAGCTACTGGGTTCTCAGCTCCTTTTCTATCAGTGATATGTAAATCAAATTATTGTAGCAAGAGAACTAAAAGTGCATTATATCGACTAGAGGGGGGTGAATAGGCGATTTTTACAAATTCGTCACTAAGGAATTTTAGGGTGAGGAAATTCCTAAGAAACGAACTACTTAGCAGCGGAATAAGTACTCATATGCAAGCACAACAGAGTAGTAGCATAGTCATCATCAAGAAATGAAAAACAAGCATAGAGTACAGAAAGCATAAACACAGGATAAGCAGGCTGAAGACAAACTGACTGAAGATTTTGAACTGAGGAAATTGAGAAAGTCTTCAGTCAAAGTCTTCAAACAGTAATGACCAGGTACAACAACACAGTAATGAGGAAATTAAAGGGTTGAGGAAATAGAACCAATTAGCTCGGTGAAGACAGTGATTTGGTAGACTAGTTCCAACTGTTGTGACAGTTGTACATCTGGTTGGAGAGGCTAGGTATTTAAACCTAAGGACACACAGTCCCGGACACACAGTCCTCACCGTATTCTCCTTGAGCTAAGGTCACACAGACCTCGCCCAATCACTCATGGTAAGTCTTCAGGTGACTTCCAAACCTTCACATACTCGGTCACTCGGCGATCACAATTTCCTCTTGGATGCTCTAGACCATGACGCCTAACCGTCTGGAGGATGCACAGTCCTGAAAGGTAACAAGCGTCGGTTCCACACAGGAACAGTCTCTTCAGTGATGCTCAATCACTTTGGGTTTGTAGGTGTTTGGTTTGGCTTTTGGGTTTTTCCTCACTTGATGATTTTAGCTCAAAGTCCTCGGTGGATGGGATGCTCTCAATGACAAGTGTCAGTTTCTCGTGAAGCAGCCAACCAGCTAGTGGTTGTAGGGGGCTATTTATAGCCTAGGGAGCAGCCCGACATGATAAGACATAAACGCCCTTCAATGTATGACCATCAGGTGGGTAGATATTTTGGGACAGCTGGCGCATAGCACAACAACGGTCGGAAATTTGAGCTTTCAAATTCCTCAGGGCTATCATGTTCCTCACTTGTAGGCAATTCTCACTGGCGAATTCCTAACTCCTCAGTCAGAACAAATTCCTTAGAGAATAGAAGATCTTTGTCTCAGTCACTGAAGAAATTGACTGAACTGTATGTGATACGTCTCCAACGCATCTACTTTTCCTCACACTTTTCCTCTTATTTTGGACTCTAATTTGCAAGATTTGAATGAAACTAACCCCGAACTGATGCTGTTTTCAGCAGAACTGCCATGGTGTTGTTTTTGTGCAGAAATAAAAGTTCTCGGAATGAAACAAAACTTTTTGAGGATTTTTTTATACCAATAATAAGAATTTCTGGAGCCAAGCTCCACTGGAGAGGGGCCCCTGGGTGGGCGTAACCCACCAGCCCCCCCCCCCCTCTCCTGGCGCGCCCAGGTGGGTTGTATCCTGATACGTCTCCAACGTATCTATAATTTTTGATTATTCCATGCTATTATATTATCCATCTAGGATGTTTTATATGCATTTATATGCTATTTTATGTGATTTTTGGGACTAACCTATTAACCTAGAGCCCAGTGTCAGTTTCTGTTTTTCCTTGTTTTTGAGTTTTACAGAAAAGGAATACCAAACGGAGTCCAATTGACGTGCCAATTTTTGATGATTTTTTATGGACCAAAAGAAGCCCTCGAAGTAAAAGAGTTGGGCCAGGAGAGCCCCCCTATCTCGTGGATGACTCGGAGACCCCCTGACGTGAGACTGACGCCAAAAATTCCTATAAATACAAAAAAACCCGAAAATAAACCTAGATCGAGAGTTCCGCCGCCGCAAGCCTCTGTAGCCACCAAAAACCAATCGGGACCCTGTTCCGGCACCCTGCCAGAGGGGGGATCCATCACAGGTGGCCATCTTCATCATCCCGGCGCTCTCCATGACGAGGAGGGAGTAGTTCACCCTCGGGGTTGATGGTATGTACCAGTAGCTATGTGTTTGATCTCTCTCTCTCTCGTGTTCTTGATGTGGCACGATCTTGATGTTGCTACTATAGTTGGATCTTATGATGTTTCTCCCCCTCTATCTCTTGTAATGAATTGAGTTTTCCCTTTGAAGTTATCTTATCGGATTGAGTCTTTAAGGATTTGGGAACACTTGATATATGTCTTGCATGTGCTTATCTGTGGTGACAATGGGATATTCACGTGATCCACTTGATGTATGTTTTGGTGATCAACTTGCGAGTTATGTGACCTTGTGAACTTATGCATAGGGGTTGGCACACGTTTTCGTCTTGACTCTTCGATAGAAACTTTGGGGCACTCTTTGAAGTTCTTTGTGTTGGTTGAATCGATGAATCTAAGATTGTGTGATGCATATCGTATAATCATACCCGCGGATACTTGAGGTGACATTGGAGTATCTAGGTGACATTAGGGTTTTGGTTGATTTGTGTCTTAAGGTGTTATTTTACTATGAACTCTAGGGTTGTTTGTGACACTTATAGGAATAGACCAACAGATTGATCGGAAAGAATAACTTGGAGGTGGTTTCGTACCCTACAATAATCTCTTCGTTTGTTCTCCACTATTAGTGACTTTGGAGTGACTCTTTATTGCATGTTGAGGGATTGTAATATGATCCAATTATGTTATTATTGTTGAGAGAACTTGCACTAGTGAAAGTATGAACCCTAGGCCTTGTTTCAAAGCATTGCAATACCGTTTGTGCTCACTTTTATCATTAGTTATCTTACTGTTTTTATATTTTCATATTACAAAAACCTATATCTACCATCCATATTGCACTTGTATCACCATCTCTTCGCCGAACTAGTGCACCTATACAATTTACCATTGTATTGGGTGTGTTGGGGACACAAGAGACTCTTTTCTATTGGGTTGCAGGGTTGTTGGAGAGAGACCATCTTCATCCTACGCCTCCCATGGATTGATAAACCTTAGGTCATCCACTTGAGGGAAATTTGCTACTATTCTACAAACCTCTGCACTTGGATGCCCAACAACATCTACAAGAATAAGGTTGTGTAGTAGACATCAAACTCTTTTCTAGCACCGTTGTCGGGGAGGCGAGTGCTTGAAGGCATATCTTTTATATCTTGCAATCGAATCTTTTTGTTTCTTGTTTTATCACTAGTTTAGTCTATGAAAGAAAACTACAAAAAATGGAATTGAGGTTGACTCATATGCTTCATCTTTTTATTGTCTTCCATGAGAATAAGGATTCCGATAATTGTGCCAAAGTGTTAGAAGAAGAATGCATTAAAATGTTTGGCACTAAATCTTTGAATGATGAGCATGATTGCAATGTTGTTAGTATGAATTCCTTGAATATCCATGATGCTAATGATATGCAAAGCCACAAGCTTGGGGATGCTATGTTTGATGAAGATGATATTTCTTGTCTAGCAAGTTTTGATGAGCAAATTTATTATGATGAAATCATCCCTCCTATCTATGATGATTATTTTGATGACACGTATGCTATAAAGAATAATGATATCCATGAAACTTGTCATCATGATTTTAACTTTCAATTGGATTATGCCTCACATGATAGTTATTTTGTTGAGTTTGCTCCCACTACTATTCATAAGAAGAAATTTGCTTATGTGGAGAGTAATAAAAATTCTATGCTTGTAGATCATGAAAAGAATGCTTTATGTGATGGTTATATTTTTGAATTCATTCATGATGCTACTAAAAATTATTATGAGAGAAGAACATATGCTTCTACATATTGCAATAATATCAAGTTTCTTCTCTATGTGTTGAAAATCTTGAAGTTTTGCTTGCTTTAACTTCCTATGCAAGTTGATTCTTATTCCCAATATCATTTTCTCACAAAATCCCTATGCATAGGAAGTGGGTTAGACTTAAATGTGCTAGTCATATCACTACTAGGAAAAGGGCTATAGATGATATGGACATTAATGGTGCACCGTGTATGTGGTGTGCCACTGCTGTATAGTAGTGGCGCACCAGATACAGGTGCGCCATTAGTAATATATTACTAATGGCGCACCTGGTGTGTGGTGCGCCATTAGTAGTTTTGAAAAAAAATTGTTAGTAATGGCGCATCATGGGATAGTGCGCCATTACTAGTTGACATAGTAATGGCGCACCACACCCACCGTGCGCCACTAGTAGTTTTGAAAAAAAAAATGTTAGTAATGGCGCACCAGTGGACAGTGCGCCATTACTAGTTTAATGGCGCACCAGATGTCGCACTGTCCACTGGTGCGCCATTAAACTAGTAATGGCGCACTGTCCACTGGTGCGCCATTACTAACATTTTTTTTATTTTTTTTTCAAAACTATTAATGGCGCACCACACATCAGGTGCGCCATTAGTAACCCTGGTGCTAAATGCACCTCCCCCCCCCTGGACCGCCTTTTCAGTTTAAAAAAAATAAAAGAAAATGCTGGAAATGTCAAAAAAATAAAATAAAATAAGTTTCCCATGTGATATGTGGTCTAGTTGTTGGGAAAATTTACAAATATGAATTTGACTTTATTTGCAAAATTTCTCTGGAATTTAATAAAATGGGCATAACTTTTGCATACGAACTCGGATTAAAAACTTTTTATATGAAAAATCATCTACTCGAAAAGTTACATATGAATTGAATCGGGGGAACCCCGTTCAACATCTTCAAAATCCCCAAAAATCTAACAGAACGAAACATACGGGGCTTTTAAGATCTAGAGGGGGGGAAATGAAAAAAAATCAAACTTACTAGTGGTGCACCATTTGCTAGGTGCGCCACTAGTAACAGAAAAAAATTGGTTTCAAAAAAATGGAATTTTTTTTAAAATATGATACGCAATATGACCGGGAAGTTTGAAATATTTTTTCAAAATTTTATCACACTCATGAACATGAACAAAGTCCTAGACATCAACAAGGTTTAATAGGATTGATATGATATATATATATATATATATATCAACAAGTGCCTGTGAAGTGAGCTGGTGCTAGGCTTGGATAGAACTGCGAAGTTAAGCGTGCTCAGGCTGGAGTAGTGTGAGGATGGGTGGCCTTTCGGGAAGTTTGACCACAGAGTGCAATTTGACTTGAGATTAAGCATATTGACCCGAGATTAAGCCATAGTTACTCGAGATTAAGAAAAAAATTGAAAAAAAATCTGAAAAAGAAATTGATTTTTTTAGTAATGGCGCACTTCTATGTGGTGCGCCATTACTAAGCCAGATAGTAATGGCGCTCCGTGGGATATACTAGTGGCGCACCTGTAGTGTATGCTTCATGATGCTCCCTTTATATTTCAACTCTTGTCTTTTATGTGAGCATCATTGACATCATCATGCCTAGCTAGAAAGGCATTAAAGAAAAGCGCTTGTTGGGAGACAACCCAACATTTATACCTACTGTTTTTGTGTGTTCACATGATTATGCTATTGTAGTAATCATGTTTTATATCTTTTGTTTCAATAAAATGCAAAGTAAGACCTTTGGGATAGCTTATCGTAATAGTTTATTTGATCTTGCTGAAAAACAGAAATTTTTGCGCCCAGGAAAACAATTCTCATTGTTAATAGAAGCGTGATAAAATACTGATTCTTTTTGCAGAAGATTAATGAACAAATTGCTCAGGTTGTCCTAATTTTTCAGAATTTTTGAAGTTGCAGAAGTATTCAAGAGTTACAGATTACTACAAACTGTTCTATTTTTGAAACATACTGTTTTTGATGCATAGTTTGCTTGTTTTCTAGTTTCTATGGCTTATATTGCTTAATATAAATTGTAGAAATGATAGGGTACAGTAGGCGTAATGTGAGAAAAATTGTGAATCTTGTCTTGATAGTGCCTAAGTGGTGATTTGCTTTCTTACACTAACGAAGCTTACGAGTTTTCTGTTGAGTTTTGTGTTGTGAAGTTTTTAAGTTTTGGGTAAAGATTTGATGGACTATAGAATAAGGAGTGGAAATATCCTAAGCTTGGGGATTCCCAAGGCACCCGAAGGTAATATTGAAGGACAACCAGGATCCTAAGCTTGGGGATGCCCCGGATGGCATCCCCTCTTTCGTCTTCGTTCATCGGTAACCTTACTTGGAGCTATATTTTTATTCACCACATGATATGTGTTTTGCTTGGACCGTCATTTTATTTTATTAGGATTTGCTTGCTGTTATTTAGAGTAAAGTTTTTCATCTTTTAGTTCAATAAAAAGTCAAGTGTAGCCTTTACCATGCTTATTTTGCAAGTCCACATGTTGCTGTTTTAAAAACAGAAAGTTTGCTGTTATGTCTTGAATATTTGTGAATACTCAGAACATGATAAAATCTTGAAATTTTTACACAATGAGTAACAACAAATTATATACAGTATGGTAATTTTTCAGAATTTTTGGAGTTAAAGAAGTATGATTCCTCTTGCATTCTTTACAGACTATCCTGTTTAGACAGATTGTTATTATGTTTGCATTATTTGCATATGTTTGCTTTTTTAATGATTCTATTTGAGGATAGGAGTGTTAAATATGCAGAGGTAATTAGTATGCAATTTCAAATTGTAATTTTAGTGATTTTATACAGTAGATAATGATAAGGTTTTGAGTTGATTTATACTAACTTATCTCACGAGTTCTTGTTGAGTTTGTGTGGATGAAGTTTTTAAGATTCCAGGAAACTATGATATGAGAGGAATTAAGGAGACACAAAAGCTCAAGCTTGTGGATGCCCAAGGCATACCTAATTGATATTTCAAGAAGTCCCAAGCATCTAAGCTTGGGGATGCCCCGGTAGGCATCCCACCTTTCTTCATCAACAATTATCGGTTAGCCTCGGTTGAGCCTAAGTTTTTGCTTCTTCACATGATATGTGCTATCCTTGCAATGTCATATTATTTTGTTTTGCTTGCTGTTTGAATAAAATACCAAGATCTGAAATTCTTAAATGTTAGAGAGTCTTCACATAGTTGCATAATTATTAGACTACCCATTGATCTTCACTTATATATTTTGGAGTAGTTTGTCATTTGATCTAGTGCTTCACTTATATCTTTTTAGAGCATGGCGGTAGTTTTATTTTGAAGAAATTGTTGAACTCTCATGATTCACTTATATCATTTCGAGAGTCTCTAAACATCATGGTAGTTTGCTTTGGTTATGAATTTAGTCCTAATATGATGGGCATCCAAGAGGGATATAATAAAAGCTTCCATATAAAGTGCATTGAATACTAAGAGATGTTTGATCACTTTTGATTGTTTTGAGATGTGAATATGGTGATATTAGTGTCATGATAGTGAGTAGTTGTGAATTTGAGAAATACTTGTGTTAAGGTTTGTGAGTCTCGTAGCATGCACGTATGGTGAACCGTTATGTAACGAAGTTGGAGAATGAGATATTTTTTGATTGTCTTCCTTATGGGTGGCGGTCAGGGACGAGCGATGGTCTTTTCCTGCCAATCTATCCCCCTAGGAGCATGCGTGTTGTACTTTGTTTCGATAGCTAATAGACTTTTGCAATAAGTATGTGAGTTCTTTATGACTAATGTTGAGTCCATGGATTATACGCACTCTCATCCTTCCACCATTGCTAGCCTCTCTAGTACCGCGCAACTTTCACCGGTACCATAAACCCACCATATACCTTCCTCAAAAAAGCCACCATACCTACCTATTATCGCATTTCCATAGCCATTCCGAGATATATTGCCATGCAACTTTCCACCGTTTCGTTTATTATGACACGCTTCATCATTGTCATATTGCTTTGCATGATCATGTAGTTGACATTGTATTTGTTGCAAAGCCACCGATCATAATTATTTCATACATGTCACTCTTGATTCATTGCACATCCTGGTACACCGTCGGAGGCATTCATATAGAATCATATTTTGTTCTAAGTATCGAGTTGTAATTCTTGAGTTGTAAGTAAATAAAAGTGTGGTGATATTCATTATTAGAGCATTGTCCCATGTGAGGAAATAAAAAGAGAAAGGCCAAAAAAAGAGAAGGCCCAAAAAAACAAAAAAAAACAAAAAACGAGAGAAAAAGAGAGAAGGGGCAATGCTACTATCCTTTTACCACACTTGTGCTTCAAAGTAGCACCATGATCTTCATGATAGAGAGTCTCCTATGTTGTCACTTTCATATACTAGTGGGAATTTTTCATTATAGAACTTGGCTTGTATATTCCAATGATGGGCTTCCTCAAAGTTCCCTAGGTCTTCATGAGAAAGAAAGTTGGATGCACACCCAATTAGTTTCCTTTTGAGCTTTCATACACTTGTAGCTCTAGTGCATCCGTTGCATGGCAATCCCTACTCACTAACATTGATATCTATTGATGGGCATCTCCATAGCCTGTTGATACGCCTAGTTGATGTGATACTATCTTCTTCTTTTTGTCTTCTCCACAACCACCTTCTATTCCACCTATAGTGTTATGTCCATGGCTCACGCTCATGTATTGTGTGAAAGTTGAAAAGGTTTGAGAACATCAAAAGTATGAAACAATTGCTTGGCTTGTCATCGGGGTTGTGCATGATTTGAATATTTTGTGTGATGAAGATGGAGCATAGCTAGACTATATGATTTGTTAGGGATGAACTTTCTTTGGCCATGTTATTTTGCGAAGACATGATTACTTTGTTAGTATGCTTGAAGTATTATTATTTTTATGTCATTATTAAACTTTTGTCTTGAATCTTTCGGATCTGAACATTCATGCCACAATAAAGAAAATTACATTGATAATTATGTTAGGTAGCATTCCACATCAAAAATTCTGTTTTTATCATTTACCTACTCGCAGACGAGCAGGAATTAAGCTTGGGGATGCTTGATACATCTCAAACATATCTATAATTTTTTTATTGTTCATCTAGGATGTTTTATCCATCTAGGATGTCTTATCCATCTAGGATGTTTTATATGCATTTATATGCTATTTTATATGATTTTTGGGACTAACCTATTAACCTAGAGCCCAGTGCCAGTTTCTGTTTTTTCCTTGTTTTTGAGTTTTACAGAAAAGGAATACCAAACAGAGTCCAATTGACGTGCCAATTTTGATGATTTATTATGGACCAAAAGAAGCCCCTGAAGTAAAAGAGTTGGGCCAGAAGAGTCCCGAGCCATCCATGAGGGTGGAGGGCACGCCCTACCCCTCAGGCTCGCCCCCCTATCTTTTGGATGACTCGGAGACCCCCCTGATGTGAGACTGACGCCAAAAATTCCTATAAATATAGAAACCCCCGAAAAGAAACCTAGATCGGGAGTTCTGCCGCCGCAAGCCTCTGTAGCCACCAAAAACCAATCGGGACCCTGTTCTGGCACCCTGCCGGAGGGAGGATCCATCACCGCTGGCTATCTTCATCACCCTGGCGCTCTCCATGATGAGGAGGGAGTAGTTCACCCTCGGGGCTGAGGGTATGTACCAGTAGCTATGCGTTTGATCTCTCTCTCTCTCTCTCGTGTTCTTTATGTGGCACGATCTTGACGTAACACGAGCTTTGCTACTATAGTTGGATCTTATGAAGTTTCTCCCCCACTATCTATTATAATGAATTGAGTTTTCCCTTTGAAGTTATCTTATCGGATTGAGTCTTTAAGGATTTGAGAACACTTGATGTATGTCTTGCATGTGCTTATCTGTGGTGACAATGGGATATTCACGTGATCCACTTGATGTATGTTTTGGTGATCAACTTGCGAGTTCTGTGACCTTGTGAACTTATGCATAGGGGTTGACACACGTTTTCGTCTTGACTCTCTGGTAGAAACTTTGGGGCTCACTTTGAAGTTCTTTGTGTTGGTTGAATAGATGAATCTGAGATTGTGTGATGCATATCATATAATCATACCCACGGATACTTGAGGTGACATTGGAGTATCTAGGTGACATTAGGGTTTTGGTTGATTTGTGTCTTAAGGTTTTATTTTACTACGAACTCTAGGGCTGTTTGTGACACTTATAGGAATATCCCAACGGATTGATCAGAAAGAATAACTTTGAGGTGGTTTCGTACCCTACAATAATATCTTTGTTTGTTCTCCTCTATTAGTGACTTTGGAGTGACTCTTTGTTGCATCTTGAGGGATTGTTATATGATCCAATTATGTTATTATTGTTGAGAGAACTTGCACTAGTGAAAGTATGAACCCTAGGCCTTGTTTCGAAGCATTGCAATACCATTTGTGCTCACGTTTATCATTAGTTACCTTGTTGTTTTTATATTTTCAGATTACAAAAACCTATATCTACCATCCATATTGCACTTGTATCACCATCTCTTCGCCGAACTAGTGCACCTAAACAATTTACCATTGTATTGGGTGTGTTGGGGACACAAGAGACTCTTTGCTATTTGTTTGCAGGTTTGTTTGAGAGAGGCCATCTTCATCCTACGCCTCCCACGGATTGATAAACCTTAGGTCATCCACCTGAGGGAAATTTGCTACTGTCCTACAAATGTCTGCACTTGGAGGCCCAACAGCGTCTACAAGAAGAAGGTTGTGTAGTAGACATCATACCCACCTGGTGGCCCTGCCGATGACCCCCCTGATACGATAAATTCACATTATTCCAGAAAAAATTAGGGAGAAAGAATTATCACGATCCACGAGACGGAGCCGCCGCCAAGCCCTGTTCTTCCTCGGGAGGGTGGATCTGGAGTCCGTTTGGGGCTCCAGAGAGGGGGATCTTCTTTCTTCGTCATCACCAACCCTTCTCCATCGCCAATTTCATGATGGTCCCTACCGGGAGTGAGTAATTCCTTTGTAGGCTCGCTGGTCGGTGAGGAGTTGGATGAGATTCATCATGTAATCGAGTTAGTTTTGTTAGGGCCTGATCCCTAGTATCCACTATGTTCTTAGATTGATGTTGCTATGACTTTTCCATGCTTAATGCTTGTCACTTTGGGCCCGAGTGCCATGATTTCAGATCTGAACCGTTTGTGAATTCATCATTATATCCATGTTTTAGATCCGATCTTGCAAGTTATAGTCACCTACTACGGTTATGATCCGGCAACCCCAGAGTGACAACAACCGGGCCCACTCCCGGTGATGACCGTAGTTTGAGGAGTTCATATATTCACTATGTGTTAATACTTTGTTCCGGTTCTCTATTAAAAGGAGGCCTTAATATCCCTTAGTTTCCAATATAGACCCCGCTGCCAGGGAGGGTAGGACAAAAGATGTCATGCAAGTTCTTTTAATAAAGCACGTATGACTATTTACGAAATACATGCCTACATTATATCGATGAACTGGAGCTAGTGTCGTATCGCCCTAGGTTATAACTGTCTCATGATGAATATCATCCAACAAGTCACCGATCCAACGCCTACGAATTCATCATTATTGATCTTGCTGTGTTACTATTGCTATCATCACTATTACACTTGCTACAAACTACTGCTATCACTGTTACTGTTACCGTTGCTGCTGCTACTACTATCAAAACTATCAAACTACTTTGCTACTGATCACTTTGCTGCAGATAATTAATCTCTAGGTGTGGTTGAATTGACAACTCAGCTGCTAATACCTTTAGATATTCTTTGGCTCCCCTTGTGTCGAATCTATAAATTTGGGTTGAATACTCTACCCTCGAAAACTGTTGCGATCCCCTATACTTGTGGGTTATCAATATGAGATTTCTAATGGCTTCACTCGAAGGGATTGGTAGGTGTGGGATTTTGAGTTGAGCATCACTTGGAAACTTTTCCTTAGTTTTACCTTGACCCCCTTTAACAGTACGGTGTTTCCTATGACTCAAGAAAGAGAAAAACGAAACTATGAAAACAAAAGTCCTCGAGCTTCATATTCCTCGCATGAATATCAAGTCTTTAGGATCACACCAATTTCTTAACTTTCAAAGTCTTCAGAAAGCCAAAGTCTTCAGATGAAGACATTAATTTTTAGGGGTCGATTTTTTGTGTAAATATCAAACTCCTCATAGACTTATAGACCTGTGTACACTCACAAACATATTAGTCCCTTAACCTATAAGTCTTCAATACACCAAAATCACTAAGGGGCACTAGATGCACTTACAATCTCCCCCTTTTTGGTGATTGATGACAATATAGGTTAAGTTTTCAACGGGGATAAACATATGAAGTGTAAATACTAATATTGAGGAATTTGATTGCAAGATATAGAAGAACTCCCCCTGTAGATGTGCATATGTGAGGAATTTGCTTTTGAGGAGCAATGCACATTGAAGAGTAGAATCATGGAGATCTCCCCCTATATCTTGTAATTCATACATGCATTTAACATATGATATGAAGAATTTGAAATGCATGATGAAATATGGTGACTGATGTAATTCAGCATGCGTGCATTAACATATATGAGGAAATAGCATGCAGAAGAACATAGCAGAAGTATGAGACCACCAACGGGTTTAAGATTACAACTCAATCCAACAAAATTTTCAAAATAACGAGAGTTGTAACTTAGCAAAACAACGCCCATATAAATAGACCCGCTTGAAGACTAACTCAAATCCCCCCCTTCATCATTGAATGACCAAAAGGGACGAAAAATGAGGACTAACGCTGTTGAAGGATATCATCACGAAGTCGATAGAGGAGCGCCAGAGTTGTTGGGGTTGTCCGTTGAAGTAGGGCCTGCCGCAGTGTCGTCCAAGTCTTCATTCAAATCAGTCTCGCGTGATGCAGAATAAGAGCTGGCCATCAAGTGAGGAACTTTGACCTTCTTGAATTTCTTCGAAGGTGGCTAAGACCAGTCAAAGTCCTGCTTGAAGCCCATCTGTTTAAGATCTTCTTAACTACAGAGATGAGATAGAACAGCCCTGGTGCGATCAAAAACTTCATGGAGGTAGTAATATGGGGTGTAGTCAGTGAAGAATACATGCTCATGAAAGAAGTCGCCAGCTTTGAACTTCTGCTTCTTTGAGAAGGGATTCTTTGGCTTGGGTTGAGGAGTATCAGTCAATGTCTTCACAGCCTCAGGAATCACAGTCTTAGGAGCCGCAGGCTGAGGAATTTCAGAACCAACATTTTCAGTGGCAGCCTGGGTCTCCACTTCTTCAGCAACATGAGCATCAACACTAGTGGCTGGAATTTCTTCAGGAATGGTGAGCAGTGAAGCTTGAGGTTCATCAGAGCCCATTTGTACTTCTTCAGTATGAACTGGGGACTGAGGAATCTGTTGTAGTAGGGTGAATTGGGGTGATGACTTTCCCAATAGTCATCATTTAGCACTGGAGTAGTGCACCCAATGTCCACATCATCTTCTTCAGCATCAATTTCCTCAACGCCTGCCTCTTCAGCTGTGAACTAAGGTATAGCCGATGATACCAGAGGAGTGAACGTGATGTTGTCCACCTCAATTTCTTCGTCCAACTGCTCTGACGAAACAGCAGAAATATCTTCTTCATCTGATCCGCTTGGGATATCATAATCCTCACCAAAGGGAACAATCTCCTTTGATGGCATGCTTGAGACAGGAATAGCATCAATGGGATTCTCAAAAGAGCTTGTCAACGTCTTCATCTTCTTTGGTGCTGAAGACTCTGAGGTAGCAGATGCTTTCCTTTTCTTCACTGTTTCTCGCTCCGCAGCTTTAGTTTTCTTTGCTTCTATTGCAGAAGGAAGAATATGGCTTGGCGTTGGTGCAGGAGGAGCAGAGGAAATTGGTCCATTTTCCTCAAGCACAACTGATGTAGTTGCCCTGATTTGCTCAGTTTCTTCAGGCGCAACGACTGATGCTTCAGCTGGCTGGTTTTCCTGAAGAGGAAGGGATGATGCAGCAAAGTAGCATAAGTATTTCCCTTAGTTTTTGAGAACCAATGTATCAATCCAGTAGGAGGCTACGCGCGAGTCCCTCGTACCTGCACAAAACAAATAAATCCTCGCAACCAACACAAATAGGGGTTGTCAATCCCTATAAGGCCACTTACGAGAGTGAGATCTGATAGATATGATAAGATAATATTTTAAGTATTTTTATGATAAAGATGCAAAGTAAAGTAAAGGCAAAGTAAATAGCAAAGGAAATAACTAAGTAGTAGGAGATCAATATGATGAAGATAGACCCGGGGGCCATATGTTTCACTAGTGGCTTCTCTCGAGAGCATAAGTATTCTACGGTGGGTAAACAAATTACTGTTGAGCAATTGACAGAATTGAGCATAGTTATGAGAATATCTAGGTACGATCACGTATATAGGCATAACGTCCGAGACAAGTAGACCGACTCCTGCCTGCATCTACTACTATTACTCCACTCATCGACCGCTATCCAGCATGCATGTAGAGTATTAAGTTAAAAACAGAGTAACGCCTTAAGCAAGATGACATGATGTAGAGGGATAGACTCATGCAATATGAAGAAAACCCCATCTTGTTATCCTCGATGGAAACAATACAATACGTGCCTTGCTACCCCTACTGTCACTGGGAAAGGACACCGCAAGATTGAACCCAAAGCTAAGCACTTCTCCCATTGCAAGAAAGATCAATCTAGTAGGCCAAACCAAACTGATAATTCGAAGAGACTTGCAAAGATAACCAATCATACATAAAAGAATTCAGAGAAGATTCAAATATTATCCATAGATAGACTTGATCATAAACCCACAATTCATCGGTCTCAACAAACACACCGCAAAAAGAAGATTACATTGAATAGTTCTCCACAAGAGAGGGGAGAACATTGTATTGAGATCCAAAAAGAGAGAAGAAGCCATCTAGCTACTAACTATGGACCCGTAGGTCTGAAGTAAACTACTCACACTTCATCAGAGGGGCTATGTTGTTGATGTAGAAGCCCTCCGTGATCGATGCCCCCTCCGGTGGAGCTCCAGAACAGGCCCCAAGATGGGATCTCGTGGATACAGAAAGTTGTGGCAGTGGAATTAGGTTTTTGGCTCCGTATATGATCGTTTGGGGGTACGTAGGTATATATAGGAGGAAGGAGTACGTTAGTGGAGCAACAGGGGGCCCACGAGAGTGGAGGGCGTGCCCCCCCTACTTCGTGGCCTCCTCTTTTCTTTCTTGACATAGGGTCCAAGTCTCCCGGATCATAATCTTCCTAAAAATCACGTTCCCGAACGTTTCATTCCGTTTGGACTCCGTTTGATACTCCTTTTCTTCGAAACCCTAAAACAGGTAGAAAACAGCAATTCTGGGTTGGGCCTCCGGTTAATAGGTTAGTCCCAAAAATAATATAAAAGTGGATAATAAAGCCCAATAATGTCCAAAACAGTAGATAATATAGCATGGAGCAATCAAAAATTATAGATACGTTGGAGACGTATCAAGCATCCCCAAGCATAATTCCTGCTCGTCCTCGAGTAGGTAAATGATAGAAACAGAATTTTTGATGTGGAGTGCTACTTGGAATAATTTTAATGTAATTCTTCTTAATTGTGGTATGAATATGCAGATCCGAAAGATTCAAGAAAAAAGCTCATATTGGCATAAAAATAATAATACTTCAAGCATACTAACAAAGCAATTATGTCTTCTCAAAATAACATGGCTAAATAAAGTTATCCCTACAAAATCATATAGTCTGGCTATGCTCTATCTTCACCACACAAAATATCTAAATCATGCACAACCCCGATGACAAGCCAAGCAATTGTTTCATACTTTTGACATTCTCAAAACTTTTTGAATCTTCATGCAATACATGAGCGTGAGCCATGGATATAGCACTATTGGTGGAATAGAGTGGTGGTTGTGGAGAAGACAAAAAGGGAGAGGATAGTCTCACATCAACTAGGCATATCAACGGGCTATGGAGATGTCCATCAATAGATATCAATGTGAGTGAGTAGGGATTGCCATGCAACGGATGCACTAGAGCTATAAGTATATGAAAGCTCAAAAAGAAACTAAGTGGGTGTGCATCCAACTTGCTTGCTCATGAAGACCTAGGGCAATTTGAGGAAGCCCGTCATTGGAATATACAAGCCAAGTTCTATAATGAAAAATTCCCACTAGTATATGAGAGTGATAACATGAGAGACTCTCTACTATGAATATCATGGTGCTACTTTGAAGCACAAGTGTGGTAAAAGGATAGTAACATTGTCCCTTCTCTCTTTTTCTCTCATTTTTTTCATTTTTTTCTTTTCCTTTTTTTATTTGAGCCTTTTCTCTTTTTTTATGTCCTCTTTTCTCTTTTTATTTTTTTTATTTTTCATCCGGAGTCTCATCCCGACTTGTGGGGGAATCATAGCCTCCATCATCCTTTCCTCACTGGGACAATGCTCTAATAATGATGATCATCACACTTTTATTTTTCTTACAACTCAACAATTGCAACTCGATACTTAGAACAAAATATGACTCTATATGAATGCCTCCGGAGGTGTACCGGGATATGCAATGACTCATGAGTGACAAGTATGAAAGAATTATGAACGGTGGCTTTGCCACAAATACGGTGTCAACTACATGATCATGCTAAGCAATATGACAATGATGGAGTGTGTCATAATAAACGGAACGGTGGAAAGTTGCATGGCAATATATCTCAGAATGGCTATGGAAATGCCATAATAGGTAGGTATGGTGGCTGTTTTGAGGAAGGTATATGGTGGGTGTATGATACCGGCGAAAGGTGCGCGGTATTAGAGAGGCTAGCAAAAGTGGAAGGGTGAGAGTGCATATAATCCATGGACTCAACATTAGTCATAAAGAACTCATATACTTATTGCAAAAATCTACAAGTTATCAAAGCAAAGTATTACGCGCATGCTCCTAGGGGGATAGATTGGTAGGAAAAGACCATCGCTCGTCCCCGACCGCCACTCATAAGGAAGACAATCAATAAATAAATCATGCTCCGACTTCATCACATAATGGTTCACCATACATGCATGCTACGGGAATCACAAGCTTCAACACAAGTATTTCTCAAATTCACAACTACTCAACTAGCATGACTTTAATATCACCATCTCCATATCTCAAAACAATTATCAAGTATCAAACTTATCATAGTATTCAACACACTCATAAGAGAATTTTTATTATTAATCTTGCATACCAAGCATATTAGGATTTTAAGCAAATTACCATGCTATTAAGACTCTCAAAATAATCTAAGTGAAGCATGAGAGATCAATAGTTTCTATAAAACAAATCCACCACCGTGCTCTAAAAGATATAAGTGAAGTACTAGAGCAAAACTATATAACTCAAAACATATAAGTGAAGCACCTAGAGTATTCTAACAATTTCCAAATCATGTATGGCTCTCTAAAAAGGTGTGTACAGCAAGGATAATTGTGGTAAACTAAAAAGTAAAGACTCAAATCATACAAGACGCTCCAAGCAAAACACATATCATGTGGCGAATAAAAATATAGCTCCAAGTAAAGTTACCGATAGAAGTAGACGAAAGAGGGGATGCCTTCCGGGGCATCCCCAAGCTTTAGCTTTTAGGTGTCCTTATATTATCTTGGGGGTGCCATGGGCATCCCCAAGCGTAGGCTCTTGCCACTCCTTGTTCCATAATCCATCAAATCTTTACCCAAAACTTGAAAACTTCACAACACAAAACATAAAGTAGAAAATCTCGTGAGCTCCGTTAGCGAAAGAAAATAAAATACCACTTCAAGGTACTGTAATGAACTCATTATTTATTTATATTGGTGTTATACATACTTTATTACAACTTATCTATGGTTTACAAACTATTTTACTAGCCATAGATTCATCAAAATAAGCAAACAACACACGAAAAACAGAATCTGTCAAAAACAGAATAGTCTGTAGTAATCTGTAGCTAGCGCAAGATATGGAACCCCAAAAATTCTAAAATAAATTGATGGACGTGAGTAATGTATCTATTAATCATCTTAAAAAATAATTAACTGAATATCACTTTACAAATAAAAATGACAGCAGTTCTCGTGAGCGCTAAAGTTTCTGTTTTTTACAGCAAGTTCAACAAGACTTTCCCCAAGTCTTCCCAACGGTTCTACTTGGCACAAACACTAATTAAACACAAAAAAACAACCAAAAAAGATGCTAGATAAATTATTTATTACTAAACAGGAGCAAAAAGCAAGGAATAAAAATAAAATTGGGTTGCCTCCCAACAAGCGCTATAGTTTAACGCCCCAAGCTAGGCATAACAAGCAAGAATAGATCTAGGCATTGCCATCTTTGGTAGGCAATCCATAAGTGGCTCTCATAATAGATTCATAAGGTAATTTAATTTTCTTTCTAGGAAAGGGTTCCAGGCCTTTCCTTAACGGAAATTGGAATCTAATATTTCCTTCCTTCATATCAATAATTGCACCAATCGTTCTAAGGAAAGGTCTACCAAGAATAATAGGACATGAAGGATTGCAATCTATGTCGAGAACAATAAAATCTATGGGCACATAATTCCTATTTGCAACAATAAGAACATCATTAATTCTTCCCATAGGTTTCTTAATAGTGGAATCCGCAAGGTGCAAGTTTAGAGAGCAATCATCAAAATCACGGAAACCTAACAAATCACACAAAGTTTTTGGAATCGTGGAAACACTAGCACCCAAATCACATAAAGCATAGAATTCATGATCTTTAATTTTAATTTTAATAGTTGGTTCCCACCCATCATAAAGTTTTCTAGGGATAGAAACTTCCAATTCAAGTTTTTATTCATAAGATTGCATCAAGGCATCAACGATATGTTTAGTAAACGCTTTATTTTGACTATAAGAGTGAGGAGAATTTAGTGTGGATTGCAACAAGGAAATACAATCACTCAAAGAGCAATTTTCATATTTAAATTCCTTGAAATCCATAATAGTGGGTTTAGCAACATCTCGGGTTTTAATTTCTTCAATCCCACTTTTATCAAATTTAGCATCAAGATCAACAAATTCCGAATTCTTGGAATGCCTTCTAGGTAAAGGTGGATCATATTCAATCCCATCATTATCAAGATTAATATTGCAAAACAAAGATTTAATAGGGGACACATCAATAACTTTTAGATCTTCATCTTTATTTTCATAGGAACTAGAAGAACACGTTCTTGTAAAGGCATCTTTCTTAGCACGCATCCTAGCGGTTCTTTCTTTGCACTCATCAATGGAAATTCTCATGGCTTTGAGAGACTCATTGATATCATGCTTAGGTGGAATAGATCTAAGTTTCAAAGAATCAACATCAAGAGAAATTATATCAACATTCCTAGCCAAATCATCAATCTTAAGCAATTTTTCTTCAATCATAGCATTAAAATTCTTTTGCGAAGTAATAAATTCTTTAATATTAGATTCAAAATCAGAGGGCATCTTATTATAATTTCCATAAGAATTGTTGTAGGAATTACCATAATTATTAGAGGGATTACTAGGATAAGGCTAGGGTTGAAATTTCCTCTATACACGTTGTTACCAAAATTGTTCCTACCAACAAAATTCACATCCATAGATTCATTATTATTCTCAATCAAAGTAGACAAGGCATATCATTAGGATCAGAAGAAACACTCTTATTAGAAAATAATTTCATAAGTTCATCCATCTTTCCACTCAAAACATTAATTTCTTATATCGCATGCACCTTTTTATTAGTAGATCTTTCAGTATGCCATTGAGAATAATTAACCATAATATTATCTAGGAGTTTAGTAGCTTCTCCTAAAGTGATTTCCATAAAAGTGCCTCCCGCGGCCGAATCTAAATGATTTCTAGAAGCAAAATTCAATCCGGCATAAATTTTTTGAACAATCATCCACAAATTTAAACCATGAGTAGGGCAATTACATATCATTAGTTTCATTCTCTCCCAAGCTTGTGCAACATGTTCATGATCAAGTTGCTTAAAATTCATAATGTCATTTCTAAGAGAGATGATCTTAGAGGGAGGAAAATACTTAGAGATAAAAGCATCTTTTCACTTGTTCCAAGAATCAATACTATTTTTAGGCAAAGACGAAAACCAAGCTTTAGCACGATCTCTAAGAGAAAAAGGGAATAGCTTCAGTTCAACAATATTATTATCCACATCTTTCTTCTTTTGCATGTCACACAAATAAATGAAGCTATTTAGATGGGTAGCGGCATCTTCACTAGGAAGACCGGAAAACGGATCTTTCATCACAAGATTCAGCAAAGCAGTATTAATTTCACAAGATTCAGCATCGGTAAGAGGAGCAATCAGAGTGCTAATAAAATCATTGTTGTTGGTATTGGTGAAGTCACACAATTTAGTATTATCTTGAGCCATCGTGACAAGCAAGCAAACTAACACAGAAGCAAACAAAAAACAAGTGGGCAAAAAGAGAAAGAGAGGGAGGACAGAGAGAGAGGGCGAATAAAACGGCAAGGGTGAACTGGGGGGAGAGGAAAATGAGAGGCAAATGGCAAATAATGTAATGCGGGAGATAAGGGTATGTGATGGGTACTTGGTATGTTGACTTTTGCGTAGACCTCCCCGGCAACGGCGCCATAAATCCTTCTTGCTACCTCTTGAGCATTGCGTTGGTTTTTCCCGAAGAGGAAGGGATGATGCAGCAAAGTAGCATAAGTATTTCCCTCAGATTTTGAGAACCAAGGTATCAATCCAGTAGGAGGCTACGCGCGAGTCCCTCGTACCTGCACAAAACAAATAAATCCTCGCAACCAACGCAAATAGGGATTGTCAATCCCTATAAGGCCACTTACGAGAGTGAGATCTGGTAGATATGATAAGATATTTTTTTGGTATTTTCATGATAAAGATGCAAATTAAAATAAAGGAAAAGTAAATAGCAAAGGAAATAACTAAGTAGTAGGAGATTAATATGATGAAGATAGACCCGGGGGCCATAGGTTTCACTAGTGGCTTCTCTCGAGAGCATAAGTATTCTACGGTGGGTAAACAAATTACTGTTGAGCAATTGACAGAATTGAGCATAGTTATGAGAATATCTTGGTATGATCATGTATATAGGCATCACATCTGAGACAAGTAGACCGACTCCTGCCTGCATCTACTACTATTACTCCACTCATCGACCGCTATCCAGCATTCATCTAGAGTATTAAGTTAAAAACGGAGTAACACCTTAAGCAAGATGACATGATGTAGAGGGATAGACTCATGCAATATGAAGAAAACCCCATCTTGTTATCCTCGATGGCAAAAATAAAATATGTGCCTTGCTGCCCCTACTGTCATTGGGAAAGGACACCGCAAGATTGAACCCAAAGCTAAACACTTCTCCCATTGCAAGAAAGATCAATCTAGTAGGCCAAACCAAACTGATAATTCGAAGAGACTTTCAAAGATAACCAATCATACATAAAAGAATTTAGAGAAGATTCAAATATTATTCATAGATAGACTTGATCATAAACCCACAATTCATTGGTCTCAACAAACACACCACAAAAAGAAGATTACATCGAATAGTTCTCCACAAGAGAGGGGGAGAACATTGTATTGAGATCCAAAAAGAGAGAAGAAGCCATCTAGCTACTAACTATGGACCCGTAGGTCTGAAGTAAACTACTCACACTTCATCGAAGGGGCTATGGTGTTGATCTAGAAGCCCTCCGTGATCGATGCCCCCTTCGGTGGAGCTCCGGAACAGGCCCCAAGATGGGATCTCGTGGATACAGAAAGTTGCGGTGGTGGAATTAGGTTTTTGGCTCCGTATATGATCGTTTGGGGGTACGTAGGTATATATAGGAGGAATGAGTACGTCGGTGGAGCAACAGGGGGGCCACAAGGGTGGAGGGAGCGCCTGGGGTAGGCAGGCGCGCCCCCCTACCTCGTGGCCTCCTCTTTTCTTTCTTGACGTAGGGTCCAAGTCTCCCGGGTCATAATCTTCCTAAAAATCATGTTCCCAAAGGTTTCATTCCGTTTGGACTCCGTTTGATACTCCTTTTCTACGAAACCCTAAAACAGGTAAAAAAACAGCAATTCTGGGATGGGCCTCCGGTTAATAGGTTAGTCCCAAAAATAATATAAAAGTAGATAATAAAGCCCAATAATGTCCAAAACAATAGATAATATAGCATGGAGCAATCAAAAATTATAGATACATTGGAGACGTATCACTGGCATGGCTTTTTCTTCAGGCACAACACTAGTGGTTGCCCTGGCAATCTCATCAGCGGCTGGAATATCTTCATCAGACCTGGTACTTGCAGTTTCATCAGCAGCCTGATTTTCATCAGCGGTGCTGGCAAGTTCTTCAGTGGGCTGAGCAGATGCTTCAGCCTGAGGAGATTCATGTTGCGTTGGGGCTGCGACATTGGAGGTGAATCCCTTCACCATGTTGACAAATCTGACCTTGGCTCCAAGCCAATCTGCACGGTAAACGTCAAATTCATCACTGAGTGCGTTGATCTCAGCTTGCATAGTCACAAGTTCATCAGTTGTCATCTTGACAATGTTTTTGTTCAGAAAATGCTCTTTCTTGTACTGAGCCTTCTTGAGCTTCCTGGCCTTCTCAAATTTCCATTTTTCTTCGCCTATGAAGGCGGTCAACATGTGACTTTGGCCAGGAGTGAGCTTGAAGTCAGGCATAGGAGTGTTGGGGTCCTTGTGCCAGATATCAATGTACTCAGGGATCAGCTTGGGATCCAACAGAAGAGGCACTTCACTTCCTTTGGCTCTAGCGGCCCTTTGTTGTCTATCTCTGATGATTTCAGTGAGTTCTTCATCATCAGCTTCGTCATCACTAGATGGTACATGATAGGCAACCTGCTTCTTGTGAGGACTTGGTCTTGAGCCTCATCCAGCAGTAGCCTTAGTCTTCAGCAAGGTGGGGCCTGTTGAGGATTGCGGAGGAGCTGAAGAACTTGCAGAGGCTCCTGAGGCAATTGAGATGCCTTTGGTCCTTTGACACGAGGCGAGATGCATAGGTGCTGAAGACTTTGCCAAAGGAGCAGAGGGCTTTGCAACTTGAGGAACTGGAGCAGCATGAGGAATTTGCCGTGAGGATATGGATGAGCTGGGCCGTGAGGGCATTGCCGAAGAACTGGGCTTGTGAGCTGGTTTCTTGGCCATGGCCTTCCTAGGCTTGCTAGCAGAGGCCTCAGCAGCGGTAGCAGCGGAGTCTTTATTAAATTTCCTCACCGCTTCCTTTGCCATTCTGGCTAGCTTGGCTTGCCGTTTTGCACATTCATCAAGATAGTCCTCACCGCGCTTGAGGCTGGTGGGATCAGCTATTTGGCCAGGTGCCAGTGGAGGTCTTGGCCAAGGAGGGTGAAGAGCGAATTTCTTCAGGTACTTTGGTGTGACATATTTGTACTCCCTCCATTACCGTTCCCATCTTCGTTCAATCCTCTGTATGTGCACCTTGCGTTGATTCTTGTTCTCCTTGCCATGTTGGCTTCAACAGGAGTACAATATTCTTCATAAATGTCATCAGGGATCTCAAACGATGTGTTGACTTCCAGTTTCTTGCCTCCCTTCTGAGGTTTCTTGCCATCTGCCATATTATTTAGCTGAGGATTTTGAACAATTGAGTTCTCTGAAGAAGTATGCAATTTTTTTTTAGGAACGCTGCAAAGGAGTTAAGCTGAGGATTTTGAACAATTGAGTTCTCTGAAGAAGTATGCAATTTTTTTTGAGGAACGTTGCAAAGGAGTTAAGTTAATGAGAACCTAGAGATTCAGTAGTGGGCATGAGTACCTGTGAACAGAGTATAGGTGCGAAGAATTTGGAGAGGTCATATGCGTTCTCAGAAGTTTTTGCAAAAACAACAAGTTTGAGGAATTTGACCAGTGGCGTCTTGGGGAATTTCACTAAGCACTTTTTGACTTAGGTTCCAGAGTTGTATAGATTGAAAATCCACACAATTGAGGAATCTTGAAGAAAAATGATGCTTAAGAGAAATAGATCAAGAACAGGTGCTTATGTGAGGTGTTTAAAGTGTGGAAGTTGAAGAATAAACTCCTTTTGAAGATTTTGTAGAAATCATCAAAATCAACAACGGCAGTAAAAGTAACTTTTAATTACCCTTGACGAAGAACACGACGAACTGTGAGTAGTTGATTGGAAGTTCATCACTACAGATCTTCCACGCCCTATAACTTGGCAGAGGAAGACAGCTGTGGTGGCGGCAGAGTGAAGAAATTCGCGGCCGGCGCGAGTATGACGGCGACGAGGTCGAGGCAGTGAAGCTCTTCCTCACCGACGATAATGGAAGTAGCGGCGGCGCTAGGTCAGGAAGCTCGAGCAAGGGGAAGTGAGGTCGAGCAGGGTAAATGCAGTCTCAGGAGGTGAGGGGCATACATAGTCGAGGTGAAAAACCGCTCGTCTGAGGAAAATGGGCAAACATGCCACTGACTCTTCTCATCCTAGCAACATGTATCACCCACATACAGAGCGGTGGCGATTGTGGGAGATCATGGGTGAACAAATAATTCCTATCGTGGAATGTGGAACGGTTTAGGCAGCAAAAGCCGAAAATTTAGATAAGAAAATTTTAATGTTTCGTTCGCAAATTCTTCAGCTGACAAGGACACAGTGAAGACTTTGAACGGGTAACTCATATATAGGACAGAGCTATTCTGTTACTAGTAACAAAATATTATTCTGTTACTCCTCGGCCCTATATAGAGACGCGATCCTGTGAAGCCAACCCCGGCCCAGAAAAAATCCAACCGCACCCGGTCGTCCCCAGCTTCCCCATCCTCCCCCTCGACCCTAGTTTCTTCCAGCCGTTGCCCCGCGGCCGGCCACCTCCCGATGCCCCGGCTTCTTCCCTCGCCACCGGCCACCTTCCCGTGCCCCGGCTTCTTGCCCTGCCCGCCGGCTGCCTCCCCGCGCCTCGGCTTCTTGCCCCGCCGCCGGCCGCCTCCCCACAAAATATAGTCAGTGAAAACACACTCAGTACAAACCCATGCGGACATAAGTTCAAGTACTCTTTTTTCAGAAGCATTCAAAATTACTCCACAAAAAATAGCTCAGTACAAAAACACACATACATCAGTACGAATATTCTGTTTTTCAGACAGGGAAACACGCTCAGTACAAAACCATATGGACATCAGTTCAAGTACTCTTTTTCGGAACCTTTCAAAATTACTCTCCGAAGAATACATCAGTACAAACGCGCACATAGATCAGTACAAGTACTCTGTTTTTTCTGACGGAAAAACAACACGATGGGTCTCACCGTAATCCAAATTACTCTTCAACGGTTGCGAATTTGAGAAAACGTTCAACATGACTAAGTTTCGTATTTTTTATATCTTTCTAATAGTATATTATTTGCCTCATTTCGACAAACTTTAAAAAAAATCATGTTCGAAATCAAATTTGACCGTATTCGAATTCATTTTTAAACCGTAAGGAATTAGAAAAATATTTCAATACGAAAAAGTTGCGCATTTTCAATAGCTTTCCAACGATGTATCATTTGCGTCAATCCGACAAACCGTTTGTAAAAAAACGCAAAAATACGTTTTGCCCAGAATTCCACCGTTTTTCCAATTACTTTTAAATCGTATAGAATTAGAAAAAACAATACATATATGGAAGATGCGGATTTTCACCAGCTTTCCAACGCCATGTTATTTGCTCAATTCCAACAAACCGTTTCAAAATTGAGTCCAAAATACGATACGCATTTTCAGTTTTGAAAAAAAGGTTTTTTTTCCAAAACTGCTCTTAAACTATGATGATTTTGCAAAAAATCCTACATATTTGTAATGTAGATGTCAAGAGATTTCCAACGATATATTACACGCCCCATTCTGACGAAAACACGATCAGTTCGACAAGATGAAAATCATCAGTACAACCGCCTGAAACCATCAGTTCAAGTAGAGTAACAGAATAATATTCTGTTACGCGAAACAGAATAGCCCAAATGTGTGTGTGTGTGTATATATAGTCAATGAAGAACAACGACGGAAAGAGTGAAGACAATGCAAAGTTGAAGTATTTAAACAACCGAGGAATTTCAAAACTGGGGAAATACTCAAATTCAAGATTTTCAACTTTTGTTGGTGGCCTAACCCACCGTATAAGAATGATGATTTCAGATGCCGTGTACAATTGTTGTAGGGCTCTGAGAATCAAATTCTTTGTTAATTTCTTCACACATCATTGATTGAAGAAAAACGTTACTTCGTGTGTTGCACATCTAGATCATCAATTTTGCATAAGTGTTCGGATGTGTGTCCTTTTCAAAGGACATTCAAAGATTCTAAGATATTTATCTCACACCGCAACTTGCTAAATCTCTTCTCATCCAAGGGCTTTGTGAAGATATCGGCTAGTTGTTTTTCAGTCTTCACGTGCTCGATAGAGATGTCGCCCTTCAACACATGATCATGAAGAAAATGATGACAAATTTGAATGTGCTTTGTCTTCCAGTGCTGAACTGGGTTATGAGCAATCTTGATGGCACTCTCATTGTCACAGTAGAGAGGCACATTCTTCACATTGATGCCATGGTCCTTGAGGGTTTGCTTCATCCATAGCAATTGAGCACAGCATGAACCAGCAGCAATGTACTCAGCTTCAACAGTAGAGAATGATACGCGGTTCTGTTTCTTCGAGGACCAACATACCAAAGATCGTCCGAGGAAATGACATGTGCCTGATGTTGACTTGCGGTCCACACGATCACCAGCATAGTCAGAGTCTGGATATCTAATGAGATCAAAAGCCAAGCCCTTGAGATACCATAATCCAAGTGTTGGAGTGTGAGCTAGATATCAAAGAATATGCTTCACAGCCTTATACTGCGATTCCTTCGGTGTAGCTTGAAAACGGGCACCACTACAAAAAAAGACACATCCATGACATTTTGGGCCGAACGAAAAAAATTTGTCATACTTATGACACTTCTATGACGATAATTGTGACAAAACCCGGTATCATCATAGATGTGGTGGGCTCCTACTTCTATGACAAAAAATCATGATAGAAAATGGGCTTTTTGTCCTAGGCGGGCCGGATATGCAGCTGCTTGACATTCTTTGGGCCGTCCATGACGGAAAAAACCATGGTAGAAGCGAGGGCGAGGAAAATATCGAGGTGTTCCCGGGTACGGTGGCTGGTCGGGGCCGAACGATGCACGGAGGTTTGCGAGTTTCTCTCGTACACGCACGCGCGTGGGTGCAAGGCGTTGGGCTCTAACTGAACCCAAGCGAGGCGTTCACCTATTGAACCCGAGCGATTGCACTGCAGGCTACGTGTTACTGAAACTGAGCGATCGATCGATGGCTGTTAACTGAACCCGATCGAGCAATTCCTTCGCTACTGCTGCTAACTGAAGCCGATTGATGCTGCCTCTGGATGAACAGTGAGCGTTGCTTGGGGGGTTTGGATGAACAGTTCCCGGTGGGGGTGGATGAACAGGACCCCGTGGTGTTGCCTCTGGATGAACAGGACCCCAATCGATCGAGCTGGTTGGGGCTGGATGAACAGGACCTCGTGGAGGGATGGATGAATAGGATGACCCCGTGGAGGGCTGGATGAATAGGATGACCCCGTGGAGGGCTGGATGAACAGTAGACGATGGAGGGCTGGATGAACAATAGACCGTGGAGGTGTGGTTGAATAGGAGCCCGTGGAGAGGGTTGATTGAACAGTAGCTGGTGGAGTAGCGCGCGATGGAGGCTGGATGAACAGGAGCCTGTGGATGAACAGTCGTAGGTGGAGGCTGGAGGAGGTCGATGGTGGATGAACAGTAGCCCGTGGAGGCTGGAGGGGGTTGATGGTGGAGATGAACAGTATCCCGTGGAGTCCCGTTTTGCGGTACGCCACACCCTCCTGATGAACAGGACCCCCGTTTCAACCATAGCGCTCCAACACAAGTCTGTTTCATCCATTTTGCGGTATGCCACACCCCTCCCGATCAACAGGACCCCGTTTCGACCGTAGGAGGTCCAACACAAGTCTGTTTCCTTCGTTTTGCGGTACGCCAGACCCCTCCCGATGAACAGGATCCCGTTTCAAACGTGGCCGGTCGAACACAAGGCTGTTTCCTCCATTCTACGGTACGCAAGGCCTCATTTCCATCGGCTATTCCGTCCAAGCCGGTTGGCTTCCACACGTTCTGTTTCCTCCCGATGAACACGACGCATTCCGTTGCCTCCCCATGAACACGACGACGATGCTATTATTTTTTTGCCGGCGACGACAATGTTGTTTCTTTGTTCCGACCCAGCCATGTACACGAGCCCTGACCGTACGTATGAGCGAGTAGGCGTTCAAGACCCTGCCCGTATGTACGTACGTGGTCGTATTTTCTTTCTTGCACACTGGCCGATGTACGTATGTGTACATGCTACGTGCGAGCCTCTACATCGACCAGTACGTACATACACGTTCGTGACCAAAATGACAATGCTACGTACGCTTCGACCAGGTGGGTCCCGACTAACAGGCACTTCCTTGCGTGCGAAGATGTAGCTGGTGGGTCCCAGCAGTCAGGGGGTGAATCATTTTTTTTGCCTGGACGCACTTCCTTGCATGCGAAGATGCAGCTGGTAGGTCCCAGCAGTCAGGGGGGAAACGTTTTTTTTCACGAAATACGGTTGCCCGTTCGGTGGGTCCCTGCAGTCAGGTGGAGGAATCATTATTTTCCGCGTAATAAGGAGGCACTTCCTTGCTGCGGCCGTGGACCCAGCTGTCAGCCTCTCCACGTATAGTCCACGTCCGATGGAAGCCGTTCCTTGACCACGTTGACCACGCCGCGCCGAGAGCACCAGGGCGGTGGACGACGGCGAGGCCTTGGAAGGGGACGATGCGGAGCCGGGGAAGATTTGGCAGTGGAAGCCCACACATAGAGGAGTATGAGGGTTCACTGGTTCGCTGCGGTGTGAGGCTGTCTTCACCGCAGAATAACATGGGGTGTGGGTGACTAGAGGGATGGCCTGGCCAATGGTGGGCGTAGTAGGGGCGGTGAGGCCTCGGCGGCATCACAGCCGGCCATGGGAGGCAGGAGCACGCGGCACAACCGGCGCTGCTTTGGGCGACTTGAGCAAGAAGACCAGAGGTTGAAGAAGCACTACGACCGTTGGATGGACATCATACGGTCACTGCAGCTAGAATCGTTTATATTGACTAAGTTGACAAAGCCCTTGGTACGCGTCAACTTAGTAGGCCCACAGGTCAGCCTCCGAAACGGTGCGCCCCAGATGTCAAGGAGAGGAATCATTTTTTGGGCGGCTGAAGCAAGAATATCCGAGATTGAAGAAGAAGCACGAGATCCGTTGGATGGACATCTAACGGCCACAGCTGCCAGAACCGTGTGTTGTTGACAAAGCCTTGCATACGCGTCAACTTCGTTTTTTTAGGGGACGCGTCATCTTAGAAGGCCCACAAGTGTGTGGCACAGAACATATAGCCCATTTGCGATTTGTAAGAATGTAAAGCCCATTTTTTTTAATTATAATGGAATTTACTACAACCCATTTATAGTTTGTTAAAAGTACAGCCCATTTTCTAGCTAGGACAATGATTAATAATTTCAACCATTCCTCAAAAAAAAAAAGATTAATAATTTGAACCAACCGCTCAAAACAGAATTCAAAAAAATTCCCACGTTTTTATCGGATCCGAAATATTTTCATCCGAAATTTCTAGTCAGATTAAATATAATTTCAAAATGAAGTTGTATTACATTAAAATCCAAGGAAATATTGCGCGCGCAACAAGTAATGAAATTAAAATTTTCAAATTCTAAAAATAATATATTTTTTAAACTAATTACGTGTTTGGTGCATTTTTTATAGTTACTGCCCAGTTATTATAATTACATCCCATTTATTATTTCTTAAAGTCCATTTTGTTGTTAAGCCTAATGCATACCTCCTAGGAAAGTTTGCAGCCCAGCGGGGCGGAGAAGTTGACCCGGATATTGTGTACAACTGTCGGCCCAGTTGCATTGCTTATGTTGAAAAAAAGGCTTGTGTAGTACAGTACAACCTAACATGGCTACTCAGCCCACATTCAATGACGACGGAAAGGCCCAAACAAGGCTTCTGTACAACTTTTTGAAATCACTGAGCTCAATTAATAACTTAAGAAAAAAGTTAGATTACAGTGGAACCTAATTAAAAGTTGTCACGAGCAAAGAAATAATTCAACGGGTCCCACTTGTGTGTGTGTGTGTGTGAGAGAGAGAGAGAGAGACCCATCGGTCGATGCTCGTAAATACATCTTTCAGCCATATGCATTGCTGATGCTCAGTAAAAACTTATATAGTTGACACAATCATATAGAACATCATAGCACACTGAACTTGCATACAAAAATTTCACGTAGGCGGCACAATCAGGATGGAAGCAGTGGGTCGCTACGGGTAGGGCTATGTTGAAACCAACAAACTCGTACATAATGGTTCATCATCTTTATCAATGATGGGGAAATATCTTGAATGTTGTGCAAAGAAAACAGACAGACAACACAATAAGTTCTGCTAGCACATTAAGTTGACGTACAACCCTTTCTAAAAAAAGTTCAGGTACAAAATTAGAACATGTCACAATCAAATATACTGGCACATCAGTGCTTCACACCCATAGCTCGAATTTAACTAGTATCTGACAATATTCAGTTGTTACCTCAAATTAGAGCACATCCAGGCAGCCAGCCCTGCCTCTTCTCCCAAAGAAGCAGTGGCCTCCGCCACACGATGGAGTAGGCCATGTGCCATCCATCGTTTTGAGCAACATGGGGAAAGTTTGACATTGACTCCTGTAATGGATGTTGTCAACGGACCCTGGCACCAGTGGCGGCGGAAGGACTTCGATTGATGGATTGACCACTTCTTCAACATGCACGAACACTCGATACAGGTACATCCCTAACGTGGTCCGCGGCGGCCTTGGTGGCGACGAATAGTACAACCCTGGTTCCTGCACCGGTATCTCAACACCAATCACCTTCGGTATGGTGGACGGCTTCTTCATCCATGCCATAACCGTCAGAGCCCAGCTGTCTGGAGGAACAAACATACTTACGAGCTCACCTCCAAGGTCGTTCATAAGCTCATTCATGGACTCCCTATTCCAAGCACGTCGAGGCATGCCGTGGAAGGTAAGCTTTGTTAAAAACTCAAGCTCAGAGGGCACTGAGCCCCATCCCGGGTGCCACCGATCAAAGCTCACCAGCGCACCATCGCAGAATAAACGCCGGGAAGATTCGAACACATGACTGCAGTCGAAAGTTGTCCGGAACCTGATGAATAAATCAGCCGGTGGCGAACAGACTTCGACGAGCAAGTCACTTATTTGGATGTCGTGCACAATGCCAAGAGCTTTGACAAGGTCGTCCAGCAAGACGGGAGGCCGGTCGCCATTCATGGTTACCATCAGCACTTTGCTGGCAAACTGGTCGTCAAGCGCCGCCATGCCACTATTGAGCGACAGCACGCAGCGACCGAAGGCAGGACGGACCTCAGGATCTCCGGCTCGGAGATCCGCGTTGACCGGCGACATGATAGTGTGATTGAGTACAGGGAGTACAGGAGGGGGATTTGGGGGAAAATGGAGTAGGAATTGAGATTCCAGAGGTGGGGGAGGGGCGGGAGATTGGGGATGAAAAGGTAGCATGAATTTCGAACACGCGCCAATATGCTCTCGGCGCACAAGCGCACGAAAACACCCGTGGCACCCACATGTCGGCATAAGAGTCCTTATTCTTTCTTTTTTGGAGAGCCCAGCCTTTTTTAGGATCTTTTGAGAGCCCGGCCTGAGAGTCATAACTGACCTATTTGGCATTGCGTTACTACTCGGCCCATATTCAACGACACCTCACTGGCCCAAACAAGTGTACATCATCGAAAAGACACTGAGATCAAATTATATAACTTGAAAAAAGGAGATACACTCTGAACACTGGAGAATGGTGATGCCATCATTTAGCCCACCAATAGTTCGAGACAATAAACAGTTCGAAACAACGATATATACAACATTCAAACACTGACTGGTGACTACTACTAACATAAACAGCAAGACATGATAGTTAATAAGAAGTCTTGCTACACCACCAAAACGCACCCATCTACAGTGCTCAGACTCTCGTGATCCAGACAAGAATGACGTTCTAAACAGAGGCAACTATTACATAGTAAGAGTGACATAGATGAGGATGACTAAATGACAAGGAATATGCATAACAAAAGAAAGAACTACCCATCCAGAACAAGTAGCAAAGATAACAAAGTCATTCGAAGAGATGATCCAACACCATCATAATTTGCAGCCCCGCTTCAGCGACCAATGATCTGGAGACACCAGTACTCCACCCTTTCGACGCAACAGCCCAATTACCTATCAACCTGAAGGCTTGAACCACATCACTGCCTGTCGTAATTGAGACATCCAAGGATCAAAGTTAATCCGCATGCCTTTGCCATTCTCACCTTCTTTTGGCTGCAGGCTATATCATTGACAATCAGGGGAGTTTGCTCCCGAACTCCTAGGGCTCGCCGTGTAGACACAGTTTTCCATAGCAAACAGAGCCTCTCTACCATCAAGGTCCTTGCCAACGGTGATCTCCTGGTTAATCGGATAATTGAGTCCGAGAAATAGAGAGTGTGAACCAAGGCTGTTTACCTGCCTCCAACTAAAAAATCCTGAAGGCCCCAACAAGCTGGTATCCTACTCATAGACGTAACAGCCATTTTCCGGATACTCACGTATTTCACAGTGCTTGTATACACTGGGTTTTTTGCAATATAACTTTTCCGGCTCATGTGCCCGAATGATCATCAGTCTTTTGTCGTCATCTGATCGAGTGAGGAACCAGTTGTTCTTCCCTGTTTTCGGCAAACGTGGTGTGATTACAAAGGGCAGTAACTATAGGGACACTGCATCATATCAAAAAGGACGGGCATTGTTAATGTAAGATCAACATTGTTCAGAGTATGAGTAGGATAATGCAAGAAACAGCATTGATATGTCCCTATTGGAACTGGGAGGAAAATACAGGGAAATGTATACTAGGTTTGAAAATATAGAAGTGCCATGCATGGTTATACTCATGTTATCTCGCAATTGATTCTTCACAGGAAACTACCATGTCATGCATGTTATGTAATCATGTTTTTTCCTCACAAACAAATTCTTCAAGGTAACTAACAGATCAAGCATTGTTATATACTCATGTTCTGTGGGCAAAATTTTTGTGAGGATATTATTCTAGCCATTGATTGCTGAAGGGCGAATTTAGGTATGTACACATGGTAAGCATTACAGGATTTCACTGCTTCCAAATATAGAGTTCTCCATATGCAAATTTACTTCTGTAATGTATGGTTAGATGAAACCAACAGTGTGGTGGATGTCGGATGTGGGGCTCCGGCTAACCCTTAAGGTTCGAACACTGGGGTGCGCGCGAAGTCTTTCCCTCCTACCGATCAACGATCTAGCTCACTAAGATCTTGCGGACGAACTCGACGAACTCACAACACAAAAAGACACGGGGTTTATACTGGTTCGGGCCACCGTTGTGGTGTAATACCCTACTCCAGTGTTGTGGTGGTGGATTGCCTCTTGGGCTGATGATGAACAGTACAAGGGAAGAACAGCCTCCTGAGGTTGAGGTGTTCTTGTGCTTTTGGACTTGTGTGACTCTCAAGCTAAGGTGAGATCTTTCTGGATCTGATCCGATCCCCGCTACTATGGTGGTGGCTAGTCCTATTTATAGAGGCCCTGGTCCTCTTCCCAAATATCGAGCGGGGAGGGAGCCAACAATGGCGGGCTAATTTGAAGGGGGACAGCTAGTACAAGCTATCCTAACAAAAGTAGTCTTCGCCTGCACAAAGCTCTGGTGGTGACGCCGTCTTGGGCTCCACAATGACCTCCGTCTTGCACTCCATGGTCTTGGTCTTGTTGCACCGAAATGGCAACCTTTGCCTGAGGCCTCGGTACTCCGCGGCTGCGCTTGCCTCATTTGCACCAAAGGGGAAACAAGGACGTTGCGCGCTGGCGCCCGCCTAGCGCTCGCCTGGTGTCGATCGTCATGGCTCACGTCACGAGAGCCTCGTGAAGTTCACCTCGCCTTGATACCTCTGCTCCTCATGAACCTGCCTAGCTAGAACACTCCATAGGAGGTCTTGCGTCATCCGCCTCGCGAGGCTTGGCCCCTGCGAGGGTCTTGGATGCTTTGTTGGTGAAGATGGGCCATACGGCCTGCTGGCTCCGCCACGCCGCGGGCTGCAGGCAGGCAAGTCTGGGGACCCCCGTTCCCAGAACGCCAACAGTAGCCCCCGGGCCCAAGGTGCGCGCGGGCTTGGCTTTGCGGCGAAGCCAAGGGTCAAGTTCGGAGCACCGCGGGCCCCAAAAGTTGGCGGCCTCGGTTGACGCATGATGGTTGATTGGACGTGGGCGTCTCCGCTTCCCGCTGTTGCCTCGGCAACTGCATGACTTGACAAGTCCCTGCGACATCCAAGGGAAACCATTAGTACCTGTGATCATGGGAGACACTGGTTGGCCTTCTCTTGTTATAAATGGGGAGGGGGCGGAGCCCCCGTTGCCCATCTCTTCCTCGCTTGCTCGCTTCTTCCTCCTTGCTCTACTGCTTGCTCAATGGCGCCCATCAGAAGGTTCTCCACCGAGGAGAAGGGGAAAACTCCCCGTGACGATCCGGGGCCTCTTCCACCGAAGAAGAGGCCGATCCACCGCCGCGACGAAGCGGCGATGCAAGTGGTGGCGAAGCCTTTGTGCGAGCGGCCTCCACCGGGGTACCCGCTACCCCTGTACGCCCAAGCCGTGGGCTTAGGAGGACGAAGTGATGAGCAGCGCCGCATCCGGGGTCGCCGCGCCACGGCGACGTGTGTCGTCCATGCCGCGGACTCCTCGCATGAGTTGGTGCTGTGGGTGCCCATGCCTCCGAGCTCCTGGATCCGCTTCCCGCGGTTCTTCTCCGACACGATGCCACCGAGGGGGGCTCTCGAGCTCTGGCTGCAGCATGCCGATTGCGGCGCTCCGGCGATCGGAGCGAAGATCGAAGCGGTCCCCACTGGCAAGATCTTCATGACTCGCGGCTGGGGCGAGGTCGCACGGGTCTGTCATGCGAGGGGCGCCCTCGCGACCCACTTAGAGTACGACGGTGCCTCCACGCTCTCCTTCAAGGTCTTCGACGCCGAGGGCCGCCGCCTGGAGTGCTGCTCCGCAGAGGAGCGCGAGGCTGATGCGCGCTCCGCTCGCGACCACTCCAGCAGCAGCCCTTGGGAATCCAGCAGCTCTCCTGAGCTCTACGAGACTCCGGAGACAAGCGACGACAGTTACGTGCCCCGAGTTCTCGCCGTGCTCGGAGCAGGGCTGCGGCGTCCGGCCGTCGCCGCCGCTGATCTGGATGGGGTTGGCACTGGCCTCCCGTGGCCCACTGTTGATGATGGCGTCTGCCACGGGAGGGTGTAGATAGGATTCCCCTTAGCATCAGCTTTTGTTTCCTGCGAAGAATCACGAATCACCCCGTGGGGGCATGTAAGGATCTGCAATGCCTTTGTACTTATTTTCCTTGTTATGAAGATTTGATGAACGTGTGTCCCGTTAAGGCTCATTCTCCCCTTTCTTTCCTCGTGATAGCTTGTTGCTCTACGCTGACGGGTCCCGGTCCCAAGGTGGCTACAACCGTCGCTGGTATGCCAGGTCGCGATGCCGTGGTCAAGGCCAGGAGGTGCGCAGCCTGAGGTCCAGTAAGAGCCCCTGAGGCGCGATGCTCAGGAGGTCCCCCTTAGCACCCAAGCGGCCATGGTAAGGAAAGAAAGGAAGATAACTTGGCCGCAATGGGGTTGTGGCATGGTGTGAGCGACTATTAGGCCCAAATATTTAGCCGATCTGAGGGCGAGACTTATCTTGCTGACTTCATGATGATTCCTGATGTTGCACTAGGGCTGCGCGCCAACTTTTACGCGACGTAGCTAGGCCGGTCCGTAAAAGTTTTCTTTCTCCCGAGCTCTTCTTAGTGCTCTATGTCCTCAGGTCCCGGCCCTCGAGCGAGCTCAGTCGCCACTGGTATGCCAGGTCACAATGTCGTGGTCAAGGCCAGGGGGTGAGGGCTAGAGAGCCAGTAAGAGCTCCTGAGTCGCGATGCTCAGAGCCCCCCTTTTAATGTGCAAGTGAATCGCACGATAGAAAAGGAGACTCGTGGTGCCGCCTGCTATCCTTCCCGCAGGGTCCATGTGGATAGGCAGAAGAAGAAACACGGTTTGCCGTTACTGCCGCCTGCCTGCCGCTGGTTGGTCCGGATGAAGTGAAGGCACTGAGGGCCTGGTGAGGTGACGTACACGGCACGTGCCGCGAGCCAGAGCTCGACCACTCGGATTTGTCGGTCGTGGCAAGGACGGACCCATGCACCAGCGTCGTGCCCGTGTAGAGGCCCCGAGGGAGGCAATGATCGAGCAGGCGATAGTAGTTGGCAGGTTAAGCATGAAGAGCAGATCAACTGGGATAAATGCGGGAAGATACATGCCACTGGGTCTGGTCCGAGCAGCGCGGGGATGATGCAGCCCGAGGGGCGCCCCCAACAAGGTAAGCTAGAGACATAAGCAGAAGGGATACATGCCACAGGGACGGACCCACGCGGCCTGGGAATAATGCAGCCCGAGGGGCGCTCCCAGCTTATGAACTTGGAGGATGTCACCTGGTTCTGTAGACGAAGTAGAGTTGGTGCAACTGAAGCCACGCGCTGAAGGAACGGCTCCACATGAGACACCGGGACCCTGAGCCTTGGGTGGCTCTGGGGGCTCAGGAGGTTCCCTGAATACTATCGCCATCTTGTCCAGAACGGCGTGGAACCTGGCCTCCTGAGCTGCCAGGACTTGTCGCACGTTGCGCTGATAGGTCGACGCCACGCTCGGCAAGCCTAAGGGCATGTGAACGCAGCTGTGTGGTGGACCCTCATAGCGGCCCGCACACGATGGCCAGAAGCATTCTTGAGATGCGGCCCTGTTGAGCCCTGGGATGTCGACACAGGCGCGCAGTTCAGCACCCTCGCCTGGATGGTGAGCCACACTCCGTGAGCGGCTGTCGCCGCGCTTGGCTCTCGCGTCTTGTAGCTCTTGGGTGGTCTTGGTGATGAACTCCTGGGTGGTGGGCACTCCTTGCCCTGTCCTCTCCTGAGGAGAGCATGCCGTGAAGCACACTTCCAAGTGGTGCCCAAGCTCCTCCCTTGTGAGATTGGCAAGGTCTGAGGCTCTCCAGAAGAGAGCCCCTGAGCCCTGCCTGAGGAGGGCGCCGGGGGCGCTTTCCTATGTGGTGGAGGGAGGCGGCCCTGGAGTGGGCACTGATCCTGACGAGGCTCCTGATGCGACTCCATCTTCTTGGGGTCCTGCGCGGCGCGACAGCTTCTTCTTGGGGATGGTCTCCAGAGGGCCTTCACTTCTGCTATCAGGGTTGTCGATCGTTGTGTCTTGGAAGGCGCGCTCAAGGGAGCACACCGCATCCCTTTCTTCACATGGGACCGTGATAATTCCCCCGCTTCCTGGCATCTTGAGGACGTTGTAGCCATGGTGAGTGACTGCCATGAACTTGGCCAGGGCTGGATACCCGAGGATGGCATTGTACGGCAGGCAGATGTGCGCGACGTCGAAGTCGATGAGCTCGGTGCGGTAGTTCTTGCGCTCCCAGAAGGTGACAGGCAGGCGGACTTTCCCTATCAGTGTGGTGGAACCGTCAGTCACTCCTGAGAAAGGCTTGGTTGGCTGGAGCTGCTCATAGGGCACTTGGAGGTTGTCGAACGTGTCGACGGATAGGACGTTGAGCCCTGCGCCGCCGTCGATGAGAGTCTTGGTGACTTGCACATTGCTGATGACTGGGGAGCACAGCATAGGGAGCGTGCCAGAGGTGGCTGCGCACTTGAGCTGGTCGACCGAGTTGAAGGTGATGGCGCATTGGGACCACCTAAGCGGTTGCGTGGCCTAGAGCTTGGGGAGCGCCGCGTTCACCTCGCGAGCGAACTGTTTGAAGATGTGCTGAGAGGCTGGGGCCTGAGCACCGCCCAAGATGCAAGCGATCGCACGCGGCTCCAGGAAGCCCCCAGCCCCCTCGTCCTAGTGGTGGTCGTCGTTCCTTCTTGGCGGCGGCAATGGGGGAAGACCGGCGTTGCCTTGGGGGCGATCCTCACGAGGCGGGTCCCTCCAGGCGCCCTCGCGAGGTTGGTCCTGCCAGCGGTCCTCACGAGGCCGGTCGCGCCACTCCTGGCGCGGGCCACGATCGTCCCAGTGTCCACCTCCGCGTCCTCCTCCGCGGCCGTAGCCCCGGTCATTGCACTCGGGGCATCGACCGAAGCGTCCTTCCCGTATGGCTCTGAGCTCTTGACAGTCGTTGTTGTTGTGGGTGTTCAGGTTGTGGAAGGCGCAGAATGGACGACCGTTCTTGGATGACTCGGGCTGATCTCTGCCTCGCTTGGTGTCGGGGTCTGCTGCAAGCACCACTGCCTCTTTGCGCTTCACGTCCTTGGCCTTGGCCTTATTTTCCTCCACTCCTGCAGCTGGTAGCTCAAGGAGAGAGAGGCGCCCCTCCTCAGCTCTTGCGCACCTGTTCGCCAGGTTGAACAGCTCCTGAGATGTACAAAGCTCCTCGTGGATAGCCAGCTCTTCCTTCATCTTGATGTCACGGACGCCATCTGAGAACGCGGAGATGATGGCTTCATCCGTGACCTTGGGGATCTTGAGGCGGGTGTTGTTGAAGCACTGGATGTACTTCTGGAGGGTCTCTCCTGGCTGTTGCTTGATGCGGCGTAGATCACCCGCGGCTGGTGGGCGGTCATGAGTGCCTTGGAAGTTGGCGACGAAACGGTCGCACATCTCGTCCCAGGAGGAGATTGAGCCGTGCTGCAGGTTCAGGAGCCAGGAGCGGGCCCCATCCTTGAGAGCCATGGGAAACCAGTTCGCCATGACTTTTTCGTCGCCGTTGGCCGCGTCGATGCTTAACTCATAGAGCTGCAGAAACTCCGCGGGGTCGGCGGTGCTGTCGTATCGAGGAGGTAGATCTGGTTTGAACTTGCCTGTCCAGGCGACGCTACGCAGTTCGGGGGTGAAGGCACGGCAGCCCGCCGTGGTCGCTGGGGCCCGCTTCTGAGGTGGAGCTTGGTCTTGGCGAGGTCCGCGCTGTGCCACTGCAGGCGTCACGCGGTCTTGATGAGGTGGCGCGGGGAGCGCCGGTGCGGCTTCTCGCGGCCGCGGGATTTCTTGGCAGCTTCTTTCTTCACGCGCGGGCGCCAGGCACAGTGGACCACGCCGTGGAGGCGCGCGCCTTCGTGCCAAGGCACCGTCTTGGGGTCGAGGCCGTGGAGGCATGCCATGAGCCCCATCGCCCACGGCTGGTTGAGGTGGAGGCAGAGAGTGGGACGGCGCCGAAGAGCCCCCTGCGGCACGGACGAGCTCGGCGACGCGGTCAAGCCACTCCTCATAGAGGTCGTTGACGGGGCGGTAACGTAGGAGCTCGTTCGCCGCGATGAGCGCGGCCCATGCCTCCATGGGAGTGCGGTGCGCGTGAGACGAAGAACCAGCAGGGGTGAGTGATGGAGTAGCAGTGCGGCCGTCCTGCCGCACCGAAGGATGATGCGAGGACGCTTGATGCTTGTTCCCCACCGGGCCGATGGCAGCGTTGGCGTCGGGGGACGGAGAACGACGAGGCGGCCCGCCGACGGGAGCCGTCTGAGCGACATGGGCGGCGAGGGCAGCCCGACGCTCAGCTCGAGCACGGCGAGCATCCAACATGGAGACGACGGAGAGACGGAGAGACGGAAAGGAAGCTACGGCGCACACCTACCTGGCGCGCCAAATGTCGGATGTGGGGCTCCGGCTAACCCTTAAGGTTCGAACATTGGGGTGCGTGCGAAGTCTTTCCCTCCTAGCGATCAACGCTCTAGCTCGCTAAGATCTTGCGGACGAACTCGACGTACTCGCAACACAAAAAGACACGGGGTTTATACTGGTTCGGGCCACCGTTGTGGTGTAATACCCTACTCCAGTGTGGTGGTGGTGGATTGCCTCTTGGGCTGATGATGAACAGTACAAGGGAAGAACATCCTCCTGAGGTTGAGGTGTTCTTGTGCTTTCGGACTTGTGTGACTCTCAAGCTAAGGTGAGATCTTTCTGGATCTGATCCGATCCCCGCTACTATGGTGGTGGCTAGTCCTATTTATAGAGGCCCTGGTCCTCTTCCCAAATATCGAGCGGGAAGGGAGCCAACAATGGCGGGCTAATTTGAAGGGGGACAGCTAGTACAAGCTATCCTGACAAAAGTAGTCTTCGCCTGCACAAAGCTCTGGTGGTAACGCCGTCTTGGGCTCCACGATGACCACCGTCTTGCAGTCCATGGTCTTGGTCTTGTTGCACCGAAATGGAAACCTTTGCCTGAGGCCTCGGTACTCCGCGGTTGCGCTTGCCTCATTTGCACCAAAGGGGAAACAAGGACGCTGCGCGCGCTGGCGCCCACCTGGTGTCGGTCGTCATGGCTCACGTCACGAGAGCCTCGTGAGGTTCGCCTCGCCTTGATATCTCCGCTCCTCGTGAGACTGCCTAGCTAGGACACTCCAGAGGAGGTCTTGCGTCGTCCGCCTCGCGAGGCTTGGCCCCTCACGAGGGTCTTGGATGCTTTGTTGGTGAAGATGGGCCGTACGGCCTGCTGGCTCCGCAACGCCGTGGGCCCAGGCAGGCAAGTCTGGGGACCCCCGTTCCCAGAACACCGACAGTGCATGTTTCTACATCATGAAAATGAAGAAACTAACATGGCCATTGATACACACTCATATTTAGTAGTAGTATATAGATTACTGTAAAATAAGGAGAATATCCATATATTCCTAACCGTTTGATTATTCGGGGGTACAAATTGGCTGTAATGACATGGTCACAATCGCATGAATTAACTCATTCCAAATATAGCTGATTTACGGCGTCCCTAATACATTGCCATAGTTCTACTCAAATTCTGCTCAAACAGGGATATGCCAATCATCACAAAAAGTTCAAACAGTGTCATGGCGTCATCATTAACATGAGACGGAAACAACTTACACGCGCCATCCCAGCAATACGTGGTGCCATCTACTTTGTCGATCGCGTAGATGATGCCATTGTGTTCAATAGCATCACAGAAGTGTGTATCCGCTTTGATGATGATCCACTGCGAGCTGAGTTGTCTCCAGCTAAAGAAGGCACCAGCGTAAAGATAGGCGAGTCCGCGGTCGAACAAGGCAATTAGCTTGAAGTCTGCGTAATTCGCATGTCATGTGGGCACTTGGCAGATTAAAATCTTTTGCAAAACAAGGTCCATCCAACTGACGTGGTAATCTAGATGACTTGGACCGCGATGGTAAAACTCTATATAATCCAACGGAGGAAGGATAATCTCATGGGAGGTCTGGAAGTTCACGAGCACCAACTTTTTACCGTCCCCCCTTCTCTGAAAGCAGCCATCCAGTGGGAGTTCATGCCGACAGAGTACATACCTGCCAAGAAGTTTCAGGCGATGGTGATCGGATCGAAGTCGAGGGAAATGATGTACGGCGACCCACTACATACCTGCAAAGAAGTTTCGGCTAATGGAGATCGGATTGAAGTCGAGGGGCATCATGTACGCATCCGTATCATGGTGAGCCAATCTCGCAATACCAGATAGCAGCAAGCAGGGTGTCTTGAAAAGCTTAGGCCTCGCTTTGACGATGGTCGTGTGCATGTCCCTCGAGCATGCAGCCAGCCCCAAGGCGCTCAAGATAAACATACACGAACAACAGAGGTCGAGGATGTCACTAGGGAGACTGCTCCAATCGCGGATCATATGGATGTTGCGCGGTTCACATTCGGCCATGGTGGAGTTTGGAACGTGGTGGTTTTGGGGGGCTTGATTTACAGGGGAGAAGGCTGTCGGTGCGAGCGAGGCGAAGGTACACGGGGGCATAGTGAGATGGAGACGGAGATGGAGATGGAGATGGAGTGGTGCTATGGGAGGGGAGAGGGAGACGAGGCGAGGCATGCTAATGTGTTGTACAGCGGCAGTGACAGACTGCACAGTGCACAAGGTGAGGCTGACTTTGGTAACCCGAACACGCCGCCTGGACTAGTGTCAGGCGCAGGGTGTTGTCACTTCACTGTGAGGACCGGATGAATAGTATTTTGAACATCAAGTGTACCATAGTTGTACTACTACTACTACTACTATAGGAACATGAGTACTCCAGTACTGTATAGCGGAAATAGGTCTCCCGTGCTAGCATGCCTGTTCACTTCATCCTCCAAGTATCATCCATATTGCGAGCAGAACCAGATTCTCATGCATGCAGAAGCGCGAAGATGGGCCTTTTAAATTTTGATGAGGATAACCGTGTATTCCTTAACCAGAGAATGTTGTGTCTCCCACGCACGCGCCAATATCCATTTGAACCAGCTACGACACATTTTTTATCTGTTTGCATAGGTCCCACCTATCAAGAAGGATGGGCACGTAAACGAATAGGTATGACTCCTCAGTTTACCCGCATAGCCTTTTCGTTTAGTCTACCTAGCCATCTAATCAACTGCCCGCATGCCACTTCTCCCATTTACTTCTCCATCGGGAACATATTTTCCTCGGCTTCTTCACCTCCCCTTCGTCTTCATTTGCATCCAAACCCCACCGCGTTCAAATTGTTTTAACCTCTTTAAATAATCATCTACTACTTCGGTTAGACTAGCCATCTAATCCTAATTCTCCAAACCATAGCCCTCCATTCCAGCGGTTCCAAATGACGAAAGAGATCGAGATGCAGGTTTTTAGCGTCGAACATGTCCTCATCGAAGGCTCGTTGAGCATAGTTGCCACCGTCACCGTCCACCCAAGGGTTGTTCGGAAGTGGATCAACAATGTATCCAACTCCCTCGAAAAGGTAGAGATAAGGGTCATCGGTCTCGACGCAGAGTACATGGAGCGTGCCACTGGGAAGATCCAACGCGCCTCCGTCCTTCAGCTGTGCCTCGAACATGATGTTTTGGTGTACCACATCACACACGTGCCGTCCATACCAGGTGAGCTTCATGATTTCTTGTCTCAGGAGGACATATACTTCTGTTGTGCAGCCATCGAAGGGGACAAACAGAAGCTAGAGCCATACAACCTTGATTTGAAAAGCATCGTTGACCTACAAACCAGAATCAAAATTCATGTAGAAGATTGTGATAAACAGACACCATCCCTATTCGACGTAGCAAATTTTGTGCTCGGTACAAATCTTTAGAAGGGTGATGAGACGGTGGCATTAAGGTCGTCTGGATGGGAGAATTATCCCTTGACGTGCGAGCAGATAAAATATGCTGCCCTTAATGCCCGTGTGAGTTTCGAGATAGCTGCAAGGTCCAAAGAGCTTGTTGCGAAGCCGTCTCCCACAGAAAATGAGAAGAAGATGAAGAAGAAGAAGAAGAAGAAGAAGAAGAAGAAGAAGAAGGTAAGGCTGCACCAGTAGTAGGGCATTATGGATGGATGAACTATTTCCTCTCTTGTACAAAAAAGTATTCCCTCTCGGTGTATACTGATATAGATGGACTATTTCGATGGTGTGCATGTCTTTGGAACAAGTAGTAGCGTGGGTCCGCTTGACTATAAGGAACTATTTATCCGCCTAGCTTTCTCTACTACTCCTTCCAGTGATCGGTGTGCAATGCATGTGTCCATAGACATGACGGCTTGTCCATGGAAGTTCAACTACGGCGACCATCATGTTTCATCCACTGCCTCTCGCGATTCCCACGACGCCGCTCCAACCCACGGCACCACGTCCCCCGACGTGCGCCTCACCCCTCTCGGCCGTATCGCCCCTCTGCCTTTGTGTGCTTGACATGTGGGCCACCTTAAATGCGGTGAGCATCAAGTTTCTTCCACAGACACACGCGATTCCCACGACGCCGCACGAACCCATGACACCACACGTCCCCCGACCTGCGGCTCACCCCTCTCGGCCCCACTGCCTTTCGGGAGCATTACATGTGGACCAGCCACCTACCGGGTCCACATGTTATTGACTCAAAGGCAGGTGTAGTAAGGCGCTTAAGCTCAGTCCCGAGGGCCCTGAGAGGGAAATGTAACTCTTGCGCCAGGCTGGTGCTACCGCTGCACGAACTCATGCCAAACTCGAGATTTGTTTCTTTACTATACATGCACGCAATGATTTAATGGACATTGTAATCTCAACATGTGATGGGGAGCTCTAAATTTGAATTTGAAACTTATAAAACGAAAAGATTCAAAACAAATAAACTGGGAGAGAGGGAGTATACCGTAGGATGTGTCCCATACAAAACAAGTCCCCTGGTTTGTCACCGTGAAGATGCGGTTAGAAAGGAGCACAACGTCTTCGTACTCGTACGGCAAAAAATCGGCCGCAGACAGCATGGTCCACCTTTGACCGCCATGTGCAAGGTTCGTGCTATGTTATTCAATCTCACCGTGGTTCCATCGTACCAATTCATGCGGTGGCCCGTTGCATGGCTGATCCCAATGTTGGACAAAGGTTCTACGGGAACAGTGTCACCGCTGTAAATGTTGTGCAAATTGATGTTGGTACCCTCCTGTACATATGCAAGCCAATCTCCACTCGCACCGAGCCTAACCCGTGAAACAGTGGGCAGGGGGGGAATTAGGAAATGGACACGAAAGTAGTCTTTAGAATGCATTTACTACGTGATCAAATTCATCTTACCTGCTCATTGGAGGAAATCCGAGTGCCCCTCAACGTCGTCATCTCAAGGGGCGTCAACTTGCAACTACGGCCACGCCGCACTGGAGAGACCCCCAAGGAAACATCCACGTGTGTTCCACGGAACATCAAGATGCATTTGCATGAGTAGTTTATCTTGTGAGAGAAAAGGATGAACGAGGGAAGGCCTCTAGAGATAGAGATAGACACTACTACTACCAATGTGCTGGCCCGTGCGTTGCAATGGATCCAAAGTAGTAGAATAATACTTGTTCATGTGCTTGAAATATAAACACTCTAGTTTTGATATACATGTGTCAGCAGACACGACAGCTTGTCCATGGAAGTTGAACCACGGCGACCATCACGTTTCTTGTTTATACCATTGCCACACCCACACGCGATTCCCACGACGCCGCTCCAACCCTACCTATAAGCCCGATGTCCCCTGATGTGGACATGGATCCTCTGATGTGGCTATCACTGCCTTACCCTGCCTTTCCTTCGCTGACAGGTGGGACCCACACTTGGGGGTCCCACATGTTAGTGAAAGAATGGTAGGATTGTTCACGTTAGGGGATCCTCATCCCCTCGACGTGGGCCTCATCCCTCTCAGCCCCACCACTCCTCTACCTTTGTGTGCATGACATGCGGGCCAGCTGAACTGCGGCGACTATCAACTTTCTACCACAGCCACACCCGATTGGACACGGTTTGCCTGCTCCGCTGCTGTGCTCCGATCCGTACTCCTGCACCATCGAATTTTCATCCAGCGGTTGTGACACATTTCGTCCCGGGCATCAATCCTCAGCTAGAGTACTTCTGTACTACAGGTAGTACCCGCCGATGTGGCCATCTATGCCTTGTAACGCCCCGACGCCCAGTTGCGGCACCCTCGCCACAGCCGCGGCACCATCGGCCGGTTCATCTCGAACAAGTGAGTCGCGAACCACACCACCACCATGAGAATGACATGTGGGCCAGCCGCATTTAAGGTGCGCATGTCATTGACTCATAGGCCGGGCACTAAGCCACTGAAGTTCGGTCCCGTGGGCCCCGAGAGGGAAATGTAACTCCTGTGGCAGGCCTTGTGGTGCTCCCGTAGTACGAGCTCATGCAAAACCCAGAATTTGTTTCTTACTACTACTCCCAACTACTAGTAAGGTACACATGCATTGCACGCATGAGATTCTGGTGGTTTGTGCATTATGCTTCTACATGTGGAGTCTTCTAGATTCTACATGTGGCAAAATCTGGTGGAATGTAGATGATATCCAATGGCCAATAGTGCTCGGATTTGCCATCTTTGTACCGTCGGATTGGCTTCATCCAACGACCAACTTTCAAAGTTATTCACACACTATATAAGGGTATAGATGTTTGGTTTGCAGCCTAAGGTTGCCACGCCTAACCTTAGGCGTGCCACAAGTGTGTTTGGTTGCGTTCTCGTCTCAGCATAGTTGTTCCCTCTTCATGCATGCTCAACTCAACACCCCTCTTCATGTATGCTCTCTTCATGCATGCTTCTAGTGTATTTGTGCTAAGCTAGTGTGGACTCATGCACCCTCCATACTGTCGGCATTCTGGGAACGGAGGTCCCCAGACTTGCCTGCCTGCGGCCCACGGCGTGGCACTGCGAGTGGGCCCGTACGGCCCATATTCACCAACAAGCATCCAAGACCCTCGTGAGGGGCCAAGCCTCGTGAGGCGGACGACACAAGACCTCCTCAGGAGCGGCCTCACCAGGCTGGCTCACGAGGGGCGGAGAGTTCAAGGCAAGTCAAACCTCGCGAGGTTCCAGTGACGTGAGCCATGACGACCAAGGCCAGGCGGGTGCCAGGCGGGCGCCAGTGCGCACAATGTCCTTGTTTCCTCTTTGGTGCTAAGGAGGCAAGCGCTGGCGCGGAGTACCGAGGCGTTAAGCAAAGGTTTCCATATCAGTGCAATGAGACCAAGACCAGCAGGATGGCGGGACGGAGGTCACCATGGAGCCCAAGACGGCGTCACCACCAGAGCCTTTTGCAGGCGAAGGCTGCTTTTGTCAGGATAAGCTGTACTAGCTGTCCCCTTTCAAATTGGTTGTTGTTAGCTCCCTTCCCGCTCAATATTTGGGGAGAGGACCAGGGCCTCTATAAATAGGACTAGCCACCACCGTAGCTAGGACGTCGAGAGAGGGGGGAGAGAGAGCCAAGAGGAAGAGACCAGAGCAACCTCAAGCTCACCAAGCACAAGAACACCTCTCCTCAGGAGGCTGTTCTTCCCCTTGTACTGTTCATCCCAAGCCCAAGAGGCAATCCACCACCACCACACTAGAGTAGGGTATTACACCACAATGGTGGCCCGAACCAGTATAAATCTTGTGTCTCTTGTGTTGCGAATTCGTTGAGTTAGTCCCTAAGATCTTAGTAAAGCTAGGATGTGGATCGGTAGGGGGAGATCTTCGCGTGCATCCCAGTGTTCGAGCCTTGAGGGTTTTGCCGGAACCCATGATTCGACATTTGGCGTGCCAGGTAGGGGTGCACCGAAGCTTCCCTTCAGTCGCTCCGCGTCCCGTTGCATCATCGTCTCCATGGCCGACGCTCGCCGCGCTCGCGCTGAGCACCGGGCTGCCCTTGCTACCTGTGTTGCACAGATGGCTCCCGTCGGCTGGCCACCCCGTCATTCTCCGTCGCCTGCTGCCAACGCCGTCACCGGCCCGGCGAGGAACGAGCAGCAAGCATCCTCACCGCACCCCTCGGTGCGGCGGGACGACCACACCGCCACTCCATCGCTGACCCCAGCCGGTTCGTCATCCCACACTTGCCGCACTCCCGTGGATGCGCAGGCCGCTCTGTGCATGGGGCGTGAGCTCCTGCGCTTCCGCCCCGTCGACGACCTCTACGAGGACTGGCTCGACCGCATCACCGAGCTTGTCAGCGCCGCAGGGGGCTCCCCTGCGCCGTCTCTCTCACCGCCTCGCCCTCTGCCCACCGCGGGCGGCGTGGCCCATGAAGCGCCTCCGCCACCTCTGCCCCCAGACGGAGTCTTTGTGCCTAGGCGCGCGGCCCCACGGCACGACCTCTCGTGTTCAGCGCCCGCGCAAGAAAGAAGCTACCAAGAAGTCCCTCAGCCGCGAGGAAATTCCCCCGCGCTCCCTGCTCCACCACGGCAAGACCGTGTGACACCTGCGGCGGTGGCACGCGGACCCCATCAAGGACAAGTTCTCCACTAGCGTAGAGTCCCGGTGGCCACGGCAGGCTGCGCGCCTTCACCCCTGAGCTGCGTAGCGTCGCCTGGCCGGGCAAGTTCAAGTCGGACCTGCCTCCTTGCTACGAAGGCACCCCCGACCCCGTGGAGTTCCTGCAGCTCTACAAACTGAGCATCGAGGCGGCCAACGGCGATGAGAAAGTCATGGCGAACTGGTTCCCCATGGCTCTCAAAGATGGTGCCCGCTCCTGGCTCCTGAACCTACCTCCAGGCTCGATCTCCTCCTGGGACGAGATGCGCGACTGTTTTGTCGCCAACTTCCAGGGCACTCCTAACCGCCCACCGGCTGTGGGTGACCTACGCCGCGTCAAGCAACAACCAGGAGAGACCCTCCCGAAGTACATCCAGCGCTTCAACAACGTTTGCCTCAAGATCCCCAAGGTGACGGACGAGGCCATCATCTCCGCGTTCTCTGATGGCGTCCACGATGCCAAGATGAAGGAGGAGCTCTCCATCCACGAGGAGCTGAGCACGTCTCAAGAGCTGTTCAACCTAGCGACCAAGTGCACAAGAGCTGAGGAGGGGCGCCTTTCCCTCCTCGAGCTCCCGGCTACGGACCCGGAAGAGAAGAAAGCCAAGGCCAAGGACGTGAAGCGCAAGGGAGCGGCCGTGCTCGCGGTGGTTCCGGACACAAAGCGCGGCAGGGACCAGCCCGAGTCATCCAAGAGCAGCCGACCGTTCTGTGCCTTCCATAACCTGTACAGCCACAACACCAGCGACTGTCAAGAGCTCAGAGCCATTCGAGAAGGACGCTTCGGTCGACGCTCCGAACGCAATGACTGGGGCTATGGACAAGGAGGAGGAGGCGGTGGCGGTGGCGGACGCTGGGATGACCATGGCCCGCACCAGGAATAGCGCGACCGGCCTCACGAGGATCGTTGGCAGGATCAGCCTCGCGAGGGTGCCTGGAGGGATTAGCCTCGTGAGGATCGCCCTCAGGGCAACACCGGTCTCCCTCCACTATCGCTGCCACCAAGAAGGAACGACGATCATCATCAGGACAAGGGGGCTGGGGGCTTCCAAGAACCGCGTGCCATCGCCTGCATCTTGGGCGGAGCTCAAGCCCCAGCCTCGCAGCGCATCTTCAAACAGTTCGCTCGTGAAGTGAATGCAGCCCTCCCCAAGCTCGAGGGCACGCGCCCGCTCAGATGGTCCAAGTGCGCCATCACATTCAGCTTAACAGACCAGCTCAAGTGCGTGGCCACCGCTGGCGTCCTCCCGATGCTCTGTTCACCAGTCATTAGCAACATGCAAGTCACCAAGACCTACATCGATGGCGGCGCAGGGCTCAACGTCCTGTACGTCGACATGTTTGATAACCTCCAAGTACTGTACGATCAGCTTCAGCCCACCAAGCCTTTCTCAGGAGTGACCGACGGCTCCACCACCCCGATCGGGCAGGTCCGCCTCCCCGTCACCTTCAGACAGCGCGACAACTACCGCACCGACCTCATCGACTTCGACATCGCTCACATCCGTCTACCATACAATGTCATCCTCGGGTACCCGACCCTGGCCAAGTTCATGGTCGTGACGCACCATAGCTACAACGTCCTCAAGATGCCAGGAAGCGGGATCATCACGGTCCCCTACAAAGAAACAGATGCAGTGTGCTCCCTCGAGCGTGCCTTCCAAGCAGCATCAGTCAAAGACCCCAGCAACAATGCAGCTCGGTACCCTCCCGAGGTCGTCCCCGAGAAGAAGAAGCAGCTACTCTGTGTTGGACCTCAGGAAGGCATCACCACAAGCGGCACCTCGTCAGGATCAGCGCCCACGCCTGGGGCGCCTTCCTCCATCGCATAGGAAGGCGCGCCCAGCGCCCTCCTCGGGCAGGGCTCGGGGGCTCTCTTCTGGAGGGCCTTAGACCTTGCCAGCATCATGAGGGAGGCACTTGGGCACCACTTGGAGGCGTGCTTCGCGGCATGTCTCCCTCAGGAGGACACTCGGCAAGGAGCGCCCGGTGCTCAGGAGTTCATCACCAAGGTATCTCAGGAGCTTCAGGAAGCAAGGGCAATACGCAGCGACCGCCGCCCATCTGGTGTTGCTCCCCACCCAGGCGAGGGTAGAGAGCTGCTCGTCTGCGTCGACATACCAGGGCTCAACCGAGCCGCATCTCAGGAGCGCTTCTGGCCTTCGTGTGTTGGGCGCTGCGAGGGTCCACCCCCACATCTACGTTCACATGTCGTTCGGCCTGCCGAGCATGGCTACTACCTTCCAGCGCAACCTGCGGAGCATCATGGCGGGTCAGGAGGCCAGGCACCATGCAGCCCTGGTGGAGATGGCGATGGTCCTCAAGGAACCGCCTGGACCCCCGGAGCCTCCCGAGGCTCAGGACCCCAGTGGCTCATGAGGAGCAACCCCTCCTCCGCGCACCTTCATTTTCCTCAACACCCCTTCATCAACGGAACCAGGTGACATTTTCCAAGTTCATTTAGCTAGGAGCGCCCAGGGGGATGCATCATTCCCAGGACGCGTGGGTCCATCCCTGTGGCACGTATCCCTTTTTATGTCTTTAGCTTATCTTGCTAGGGGCGCCCCTTGGGCTGCATCATCCCCAAGTCGCTCGGGTTGGACCCGGTGGCGCGTATTGTTCATGCATTTACCTCAGCTAGCTTGCTTTCCATGCTTAATCTACCTATGATTATCATCTGCTTGATTGTGGCCCACCGCGGGAGCCGCGCGCTGGTCGTTTTTCTTCAGGACTCTTCACGTGAGAAGGTTAGGCACGGCGTCTGTGCTTGGGCCCGTCCCTGCAGCATCGATAAATCCAACGGTTGAGCTGTGTCTGGCGGGCCGGCCCCATTCACGTCACCTTCTGGGGTCGTTGGTGCTTGGCCTCCTCACGCGATAACCTCAGGAGATTCGTTCGACGCAGGTTGTCTGACCACCTCGCAGGACCAGCACAGCGAACAAGAATCAAGACCAGGTGCAACCCGCCTTGAGGTAGGGCCTCGTGAGTCCCGCGCTGACTCACGAGTGCCCGGACACACCTTGTCTAGCCATGTCGTGCAAGGCACGTGTCAGGGAGGGGTTGTACACGCCCCGGGGGCTCTCCGCAGTAGGGAGTCCCCTCCCACGTACCGGAGGCGAACCAGGAATCACCATGGCAGCTCGAGCCCTTCCTCGCGATAACTTACAGAGCCTCCCGAGGACAATAGCGGGCGGTACCGCGGACTCTCCCTCTTCCCTTGTGCGATTCGCTTGTGCGTTAAAAGGGGGCTCCTGAGCATCGCGCCTCAGGATCTCTTACTGGCTCTCCATCCCTCACCCCCTGGCCTTGACCACGTCATCGGGACCTGGCATACCAGTGGCAGCTGAGCTCGCTCGAGGGCGGGACCTGAGGACACAGAGCACTCAAGAGAACACGTAGAAGAGGGAGAGGCTCGCACGGGCCTGACCTAGCTAACCTACAGCGGCGCACGAGCCCGGCGTGACACAAGGAACCGACTCCAGACAACCAAGATAAGTTCGCGCTCAGAATCCGCCAATCGCTACGGCATGAGACACTTGCCCTTCGCTACACTACTACGGCAACGTCTCCTCCCTTTCCCATCCTAAGACAGTTGCTTGCGCGCTAAAGGGGACCTCTTGAGCATCGCGCCTCAGGAGCTCTTACTGGACCTCGGGCCGCTCACCTCCTGGCCTTGACCACGGCACGTGACATGGCATACCAGCAATGGCCGCAGCCTGCCTGGGGACCGGGACCAGTTAGCGTAGAGCACCAAGTTGTCGCGAGATTGGAAAGGGGAGGCCGAGCCTCAGCAGGATATGCGCACCCGAATTTTCATAATGAGGGCAGTATTGACAAAAGGCATTACAGATGCTTTACACACCCCCATGGGCATTTCTCGATTCCTCGCAGGGAACAAAAGGCAAGAACTTAGGGAATCCTAACTATGCCCGCCCCTAAGGATGATGCCATCATCAACAGTGGGCCACTAGAGGCCGGCACCAACCTCATCCAGATCAGCGGCGACGGTGGCCTGACGCTGCCGCCCTGCTCCGGGCTCAGGGGAGCTCGGGGGCACGTAGCTGTCGTCGCTTGTCTCCGGAGACTCCACAAGCTCAGGAGAGTCGCTGGACCACCAGGAGTCGCCGCTGTCGCTGGAGGAGCTGTAGGCGAAGCCTGCGGCAGGCCCAGCGCCTGCCACAGCGTCGCCCTGGCGACCTCCTTTAGGATAGCACTCCAGGCGGCGGCCTCCCTCGTCGAAGACCTTGAAGAGCAGCACGGAGGCGCCGTCATACTCGAAGTGGATCGCGAGGGCCCCCACCGCATGTCAGACTCGGGCAATCTCGCCCTAACCTCGGGTCATGAAGATCCTCCCGAAGGCGATGGCCTCAAACTCTGCTCCAGTCGCCGGCGTGTCGCAGTCGGCGTGCTGTAGCCAAAGCTCGAGGGGCCCCCTCGGCGGCATCTCGGCGGAGAAGAACTGTGAAAGGCGAATCCAGGTGCTTGGGGGCATCGCCGCCCATAGCACGAACTCGCGTGAGGAGTCCGCAGCATGGATCCCTGGGGCGATGGCACGCACCTCGACGGCTCGACGGCCACGGCCCTGGCGCGGGCGGCGGTGCTCGTTGCTCCCCCCCTCCGGAATCATCAGTGTGGGCATACAAGGGCAACGAATACCCAGGAGGCGGCCTTTCGTACCACGGCCGCGACACCACTGGCCTCACGACCACCTCGCGACAATGGGACCTCCTCTTCTTCAGCGGGAGCGGCTCAGGCTCATTGAGGGGAGCCTTGCCCTTCTCCACAGCTGAGAACCTCCGGATTGGCGCCATGACCACACCAGCAAGGAGTGGAGCAAGGAAGGAGAAGAAGCAAGCAGAATGGTAAGATATGGGCGATGGGGGCACCACCCCCCTCCCATTTATAGTAGGAGAAGGCCAACCAGCGCCCCCACGATCACAGGTAATGATGGTTTTCCTTGCATGTCCCAGGGACTTGTCAAGTCGGGCAGTTGCCGAGGCAGCGTGGGGAAGCGGAGACGCCCACGTCCAATCAACCGCCATGCGTCGACCAAGGCCACAGGCTATTGGGGCCCGGGGCACTCTGAAAGCACAAGTGCTCCCTGGGTGGTTTTGGTAATTAATGTCAACATATCTCTTGTTGGACTAACACTTTTACCTAGTATGTTTCAGATAAGTTCAACAATGGAGTGGCATGGACTAGAGGATGTGGAACCCCTTCAAGATGCTAAGGACAAGGATTGGCTCAAGCTTCAAGATCAAGACTCTACATTTTCTATTTTAGTGATCCAAGATCACATTGAGTCTATAGGAAAAGCCAATACTATCAAGAGGGGATGAGGTGTTGCTTAATGGCTTGCTTGCTCAAAGTGCTTAGTGATATGCTCCAAAACCCTCAACTACCTTCCCACATCCACATATGACCTAAACCAAAAGTCAAACTCGGCCCCACCGATTCTTTCTATCCGGAACCACCGAGTTCAGTTAACATAGCCACTGCCAGAAACCCTAATCAGTTCGGTCTCACCGATGGGATCTCGATCTCACCGAGATGGGCTTGAAAACTCTCTATTACCTGTTGCAATATTTTCGGTCCCACCGAGATATGCAATCGGCCCCACCGAGTTTGCTTGGCCAACTCTCTGTTTCGCTTATTACCCAAATCGGTCCCACCGAGTTTGAGTAATCGGTCAAACCGAGTTTTGGTTCTACCCTAACCCTAGCACATCGGTTCCACCGAGTTGAACTAGTCGGTCTCACCGAAAACCCTAACGGTCACTAGGTTTACTAAATCGGTCCGACCGAGTTTTTCCCTTCGGTCTTACCGAGATTGGTAAATTGAGTGTAACGGTTAGATTTTGTGTGGAGGCTATATATACCCCTCCACCCACTCTTCATTCGTGGAGAGAGCCATCAGAACATACCTACACTTCCAATACACATTTTCTGAGAGAGAACCACTTACACTTATGTTGAGGTCAAGATATTCCATTCCAATCATATGAATCTTGATCTCTAGCCTTCCCCAAGTTGCTTTCCACTCAAATCTTCTTTCCACCAAATCCAAATCCTGTGAGAGAGAGTTGAGTGTTGGGGAGACTATCATTTGAAGCACAAGAGCAAGGAGTTCATCATCAACACACCATTTGTTACTTCTTGGAGAGTGGTGTCTCCTAGATTGTCTAGGTGTCACTTGGGAGCCTCCAACAAGATTGTGGAGTTGAACCAAGGAGTTTGTAAGGGCAAGGAGATCGCCTACTTCATGAAGATCTACCGCTAGTGAGGCAAGTCCTTCGTGGGCGACGGCCGTGATGGAATAGACAAGGTTGCTTCTTCGTGGACCCTTTGTGGGTGGAGCCCTTCGTGGACTTGCGCAACCGTTACCCTCCGTGGATTGAAGTCTCCATCAACGTGGATGTACGATAGCACCACCTATCGGAACCACGACAAAAACCTCCGTGTCTCCAATTGCGTTTGAATACTCCAAACCCTTCTCTTTACATTATTGCAAGTTGCATGCTTTACTTTCCGCTGCTCATATACTCATTGTATGGTTGCTTGATATGTATTGTGTTTGTTAAACTTGTGCTTGAACTCCACTTAAACTTAAGAATATTAAAAACTGCAACTTTTGGCACTTAGTGTCTAATCACCCCCCTCTAGACACTTCTTCTCGATCCTTTCAATTGGTATCAGAGCCTTGGTCTCCATTGCCTTCGTTTAAACACCATTGGAGGAAGATGGATGTGTCTACTTTGGGGAGTCTTAGACATAGAGTGCCTATTCTTGATGGAGAGTATTTTCATGAGTGGAAAAATGAAATGCTTGAGATTTTCAATGAATATCATTTGAACAAGTACATTACTAGCCCTTGTGCACCTCATGTTGATCCTTTGCACCCTACCCTAGATGAAGATATTGACATGATTCGCAATCTTAGAACTGTTGATCTTATCACTAGAGGCTTGCCTAGAAACTTGATTGGATGTTTGCCGACTCTTAAGTGTGCCTATACCATATGCAAATTTCTTGAGGAACTCTTTCCTAATTACTCCTTGAAAGATCTATATGAAATCCTCCATAAGTCTATTGCTTTGATTAAGATGAGTTCCAATGATCCCAAATTTGGTGACTGCTTATTTGAGCTTACTGATCTTACGAGTGCCAAAGGAGATGTTGGAATCGTTAGCAATATCATTTCCAGAGCTATTAGAATTCATAAAGATAACTATAGAAATGATCATTTATCTAATGAATTGCCCTCTCTAGGAATTGATCAATCACAAGATGATGTTGAACATGAATACTCGGATGATGATGATGATGATGATGATGATGATGATGATAGTGACTATGATCTCGATGATGCGATGAGACACTTTGGTCTTATGGCAAATCTTCGCGGCTACATGGCTGGAGGAAAGGAATGGGTCCTTGATAGTGGATGTACTGATCATATGACCGGAGATAAAGACATGTTCCGTGAGCTTGCTGAAAATGACGGCCCTCGAAAGTATGTCACTTTTGGTGATAATTCAAAGGGTAAGGTGGTTGGCCTTGGTAAGGTGGCCATCTCACATGATAGCTCCATACAAAATGCCATGCTCGTTGAATCTCTTGGCTACAACTTACTTTCAGTATCTAGACTTGCTGATTTCGGTTTCAATGTCCTATTTACTGAAGTAGACTGCCAAGTGTTTCGTAGAGATAATCATAAAATGGTCTTTACCGGTATATGTAGAGGAGATCTTTACATTGTAGATTTCACTAAAAAGGCTCAACCTAAAACTTGCTTAATTGCCAAATCTTCTAAAGGCTGGTTGTGGCATAGAAGACTAGGTCACGTTGGTATGCGAAATCTTGATAAGCTTATTAAAGGTGATCATATCCTTGGAGTAAAAGATGTCATATTTGACAAGGATAGACTTTGTAGTGCTTGTCAAGAAGGGAAACAAGTTGGAGGAAGTCACCGCGCGAAGAACATCATGACCACAAGAAGACCACTCGAGCTACTTCACATGGATCTCTTTTGTCCAAATGCCTACAAGAGTCTCGGTGGTAACTTATTTGGTCTAGTCATAGTTGATGATTTTTCAAGATTTACGTGGGTGTTCTTTCTTGATGACAAATCTCAGGTCCAAAAGATCTTCAAAAACTTCGCTAGGAAGGCCCAAAATCAGTTTGACGTGAAGATCAAGAAGGTTCGGAGCGACAATGGAACGGAGTTCAAGAACGCAAATGTGGACACCTTTCTTGACGAAGAAGGGATTTCACACGAGTTCTCGGCTACATACACACCTCAACAAAATGGAGTTGTTGAAAGGAAGAATCGGACTCTTATCGAGATGGCAAGAACGATGCTTGATGAGTACAAAACGCCAAAGCACTTTTGGGCGGAAGCGGTTGAGACAGCTTGTCATGCAACAAATCTCTTGTATCTTCACAAGCTACTCGGCAAGACGGCATACGAACTCCTCACTGGTAACAAACCCCAAGTTGGATACTTTCGAGTATTCGGCTCAAAGTGCTACATTCTTGATAAGCATCGTCATTCTAAATTTGCTCCTAAATCTCATGAAGGTTTCCTACTTGGTTATGGCTCAAACTCTCACACTTACCGTGTCTACAACAATTTCACCTGAAAGGTTGAAGAGGCGGTAGATGTGAAGTTTGATGAATCTAACGGCTCGCAAGTAGAGCAATTGCCAATTGATGTAGGAGACAAAGACCCTTCGGAAGCAATTCAAGACTTGTCCATTGGAAAGATTCATCCAACGGAAGTGAAGGAGAGTACCTCGTCCGTCCAAGTGGAAGCTTCTACCTCATGACAAGGTGAACCAAGAGTTGATATGGAAGCATCCACAAGTGGGACACGCCAAGATGAAGAAAACGAGGAAGTGCACCAAGATGAACATCAACAACCTCCTTCTCCACCACGACAAGAGAACGACAACGTCAACAATGAAGAAGGCCAAGAAGAAGCACAAGATGAAGAGGATGTTCCACCCTGACCCAAGCAAAAGCTTTCACGAGTTCGAGCAAGAATTGCTAAGGATCATCCCGTCGAGCAAATCTACAATGAGATCCAAACCGGGAGAATCACTCGCTCTAAAACTCGTTTAGCTAACTTTTGTGAACATCACTCATTCATCTCTAGCATTGAACCTATGAAGGTTGAAGAAGCATTGGAGGATCCGGACTGGATAAACGCTATGCATGAAGAGCTACACAACTTTGAGAGAAATCAAGTGTGGACATTAGTCGAGAAGCCCGACAACAACCACAACATCATTGGTACCAAATGGGTGTTTTGCAACAAGCAAGATGAAGATGGACAAGTGGTTCGCAACAAAGCACGTCTCGTCGCCCAAGGCTACACACAAGTTGAAGGTATGGACTATGGTGAGACATATGCTCCTGTTGCTAGACTTGAGTCCATTCGCATCTTACTTGCTTATGCTAATCACCATGATATCACCTTGTACCAAATGGACATTAAAAGTGCTTTTCTAAATGGCGAAATTGAGGAAGAATTTTATGTTAAGCAACCTCCCGGCTTCGTCAATCCTAAGAAACCTAATCATGTTTACAAACTTCACAAAGCCCTTTATGGTCTTAAACAAGCTCCTAGAGCATGGTATAAATGCTTGACCAAGTTCCTTATTGAAAAAGGCTTTGAAATTGGTAAAATTGATTCTACTCTTTTTACTAAAAGGGTTAATGGAGAACTATTTGTGTGCCAAATTTATGTTGATGATATCATGTTTGGTTCAACTAACCCTCATTTTAGTGAGAAGTTTGGAAAGCTAATGTCGGAGAAGTTTGAGATGTCTATGATGAGTGAACTCAAATTCTTTCTCGGTTTGCAAATCAAGTAAACTAAGGAAGGTACCTTTGTCTCTCAGACGAAGTACACCAATGACTTATTCAAGAAGTTCAATATGCAAGAATGCAAAGGTATGACTACACCCATGCCTACTAGTGGACATCTTGATTTGACCAAAGATGGTGAACCGGTTGATCAAAAGGTTTATCGCTCTATGATTGGTTCATTGTTATATCTATGTGCCTCTCGTCCCGATATTATGCTAAGTGTGTGCATGTGTGCATGATATCAAGCTACTCCTAAAGAGTGTCATCTTAAGGCTGTGAAAAGGATAGTGAGATACCTAATCCATACACCAAATTTTGGCATTTGGTATCCTAAGAGGTCCTGTTTTGATCTTGTTGGATACTCCGATTCGGACTATGCCAGAGACAAGCTTGATAGAAAATCCACTTCGGGTACTTGTCAATTCCTTGGTAGATCTCTTGTGTCTTGGTCTTCCAAGAAGCAAAACTCGGTATCCTTATCCACCGCCGAAGCGGAATACATTGCCGCTGGTTCATGTTGCGCTCAATTACTTTGGATGACCCAAACTCTTAAAGATTATGGGATATATGTGAAACATGTTCCATTGCTATGTGACAATGAAAGTGCTATTAAGATTGCTCACAATTCCGTGCAACATTCCCGAACTAAGCATATTGAAGTTCGTCATCATTTCATTCGAGATCATGTTGCAAAAGGGGACATTAACCTTAAGCATGTTCGCACCGATAAGCAATTGGCAGATATCTTCACTAAACCGCTTGATGAGAAAGTGTTTTGCAGGTTGAGAGGTGAATTGAACATCATTGATGCTTCAAACTTGGAGTAGGAACTCCATTTGATACATGCGGGGCATGAGTCTATGACTAATCCTCGATATTTCTCTTATGATGCTATTCATATGTCTTGGATATATTTGTACCTTGCATGTTATCTAACCCGTGTAGGTACTTGGTTGAATCTAAATCTATGAGATTGCAACTCACTCACATCTTGAGCAATCTCTACATCACCAAGTCTCTACACAATGGTGGTTGAAGACAAGGAAGCACGAAACCATTCAAACATATCCTTTGGCAAATTCTATGTTGAGTCTCATGATTGTCAATTTGGATACACAAGTCCTCTTCCTTGCAAAGCTACCCATGTAGGTAGATGAACTCAAACTCCAAGTGGTGCTCCCAACCCTTGATGAACTACATCAACCTTGATCAACCCACACAAGTTCAACTACATGAGCAAGATCAACACCACCACCCAAGGTATGTTATTCCGTCTTAGAGAAGTTTTACTCCAAGTCATGAGTCAAAGCAACTCGACAAGATGTGAATACATCAAAAGGCTTAAACGAAAAATGGTAACCCCATCTTGAGCTTAAATAATGAGTATGACCTATGATCAAGTGCTCTCACTTGACTCCTAAGTCAATATACTCTAACATAGGTGACTTTGTCACCGACCATTTCTAGATGAAGTTCTCTAGTGTTTCTCCGTGCTTTTGCATTTGCATATTTGTTTCCCCTTTCACTTCATCTAGAACTTTTAGTTTCTTTTCTTTCCTTTTTTGTTCTGCATTTTCTGCATCCAATTCATTGCAAATCTTTCAGTTAATTCCTTGCATATCCTTGTGAGATCTTACTTGTCTAGTGAGCTGAGGTGACAAGTGGTTTCACTCTGATGAACTCGGTCACACCGGTTTGTTCTTTTCGGCCCAACCGAAATCTTTCGGTGCAACCGAAGCCCACAACTCGAAGTCACTAATTCCATCACAGGAAAACCAACTTGCCACTTATTCCTGATTTCTATTTGCTCCAGCTCCACTCAATGATTCTTGTCCTCTACTAGCATCATATTAGACATGCTGCTTTGCTCTGTGACTCAAGGACCAACCCATTTGTATCACATGTCCAGAAGAGCCCTTCTTGGAAATTGATGTCAAAGGGGGGAGAGAGATCACATCAAAGCTTAATCCTTCCTATAGGGGGAGAAAGAGAGAATACTCAGGGGGAGAGAGTTTCTCAACTAGGAGAAAGTAATATCATCAAAGACCCCAGATGCTTGGTGTTCAAGAGGAGAGATGTCACATGTCTTTAAGAGGGGAAAGACATGTTTGGTTGGGGAAAGACATGTTTGGTTGCTTGCTTTAGCTCAAGCTCTGTTGTTTCCTTTTTGTTGCTCTGATTTTCTGTTCCCTATCTTCTCCCAATATCCCATGCAGATTCAGGGGGAGCAAGACATCTAAGGGAAGGAAACCTCTGATTTTATCGCATATCTTTACCTTTGGGGACATGTCTATATCCAATGTGGTACTTAGTACTCACTCTACATGTCATCCCAGTCTTGGTTCTCTTGTGGTTTCTCTTGTTCTGCTCTGGTCAGTAGGTGTATCTGTGTTATTTAACCTTGTTTGTGCAGGTTCATCCCATCCTAAGCCAACTCAAGACCACAAGGTAAGTATATGCATCACAGTCATGTGAATGAGAAGTTCTTGCTGATGTACATACTGTTTGCAAGAAGGACACATGAGCATGAAGGTACATTTCTCACATTCACATCATTTGCTCTGATGCATATAGCCAAGATACATGTAACACATTGCTTACTCTGTCATGTTTACGCATTCACATGCTCCTATATTCAGTATTCACATGATTGCATACATGTAGGGGGAGCCTATGCATGTTACATGTCTTTCCAAAGCTTTACTTGCTATTCTCTATATCTTTGTCTAAAGCTTTGATGTATGTTGTCATCAATTACCAAAAAGGGGGAGATTGAAAGCACAAGTGCTCCCTGGGTGGTTTTGGTAATTAATGTCAACATATCTCTTGTTGGACTAACACTTTTACCTAGTATGTTTCAGATAAGTTCAATAATGGAGTGGCATGGACTAGAGGATGTGGAACCCCTTCAAGATGCTAAGGACAAGGATTGGCTCAAGCTTCAAGATCAAGACTCTACATTTTCTATTTTAGTGATCCAAGATCACATTGAGTCTATAGGAAAAGCCAATACTATCAAGAGGGGATGAGGTGTTGCTTAATGGCTTGCTTGCTCAAAGTGCTTAGTGATATGCTCCAAAACCCTCAACTACCTTCCCACATCCACATATGACCTAAACCAAAAGTCAAACTCGGCCCCACCGATTCTTTCTATCCGGAGCCACCAAGTTCAGTTAACATAGCCATTGCCAGAAATCCTAATCAGTTCGGTCTCACCGATGGGATCTCGGTCTCACCGAGATGGGCTTGCAAACTCTCTGTTACCTGTTGCAATATTTTCGGTCCCACCGAGTTTGCTTGGCCAACTCTCTGTTTCGCTTATTACCCAAATCGGTCCCACCGAGTTTGAGTAATCGGTCAAACCGAGTTTTGGTTCTACCCTAACCCTAGCACATCGGTTCCACCGAGTTGAACTAGTTGGTCCCACCAAAAACCCTAACGGTCACTAGGTTTACTAAATCGGTCCGACCGAGTTTTTCCCTTCGGTCTTACCGAGATTGGTAAATTGAGTGTAACGGTTAGATTTTGTGTGGAGGCTATATATACCCCTCCACCCACTCTTCATTCGTGGAGAGAGCCATCAGAACATACCTACACTTCCAATACACATTTTCTGAGAGAGAACCACCTACACTTGTGTTGAGGTCAAGATATTCCATTCCAATCATATGAATCTTGATCTCTAGCCTTCCCCAAGTTGCTTTCCACTCAAATCTTCTTTCCACCAAATCCAAATCCTGTGAGAGAGAGTTGAGTGTTGGGGAGACTATCATTTGAAGCACAAGAGCAAGGAGTTCATCATCAACACACCATTTGTTACTTCTTGGAGAGTGGTGTCTCCTAGATTGGCTAGGTGTCACTTGGGAGCCTCCAACAAGATTGTGGAGTTGAACCAAGGAGTTTGTAAGGGCAAGGAGATCGCCTACTTCGTGAAGATCTACCGCTAGTGAGGCAAGTCCTTCGTGGGCGACGGCCGTGATGGAATAGACAAGGTTGCTTCTTCGTGGACCCTTCATGGGTGGAGCCCTCCGTGGACTCACGCAACTGTTACCCTCCGTGGGTTGAAGTCTCCATCAACGTGGATGTACGATAGCACCACCTATCGGAACCACGACAAAAACCTCCGTGTCTCCAATTGCGTTTGAATATTCCAAACCCTTCTCTTTACATTCTTTGCAAGTTGCATGCTTTACTTTCCGCTGCTCATATACTCATTGCATGCTTGCTTGATATGTATTGTGTTTGTTAAACTTGTGCTTAAACTCCACTTAAACTTAAGAATATTAAAAATTGCAACTTTTGGCACTTAGTGTCTAATCACCCCCTCTAGACACTTCTTCTCGATCCTTTCACACTCCGTACTTGACCTTTGGCTTTGCCTCGAAGCCAAGCCCGAGCGCGCCTTGGGCCCGGGAGCTACTGTCGGCGTTCTGGGAACGGGGGTCCCCAGACTTGCCTACCTGCGGCCCATGGCGTGGCACTGTGAGTGGGCCCGTACGACCCATCTTCACCAACAAGCATCCAAGACCCTCGTGAGGGGCCAAGCCTCGTGAGGCGGACGACACAAGGCCTCCTCAGGAGCGGCCTCACCAGGCTGGCTCGCAAGGGGCCGAGAGTTCAAGGCAAGGCAAACCTCGCAAGGTTCCAGTGACGTGAGCCATGACGACCAAGGCTAGGCGGGTGCCATGCGGGCGCCAGTGCGCACAGTGTCCTTGTTTCCTCTTTGGTGCTAAGGAGGCAAGCGCAGGCGCGGAGTACCGAGGCGTCAAGCAACAGTTTCCATATCAGTGCAACGAGACCAAGACCAGCAGGCACCATGGAGCCCAAGACGGTATCACCACTATAGCCTTTTGTCAGGATAAGCTGTACTAGCTGTCCCCTTTCAAATTGGCCGTTGTTGGCTCCCTTCCCGTTCAATACTTGGGGAGAGGACCAGGGCCACGATAAATAGGACTAGCCACCACCGTAACTAGGAGGTCGAGAGAGAGGGGAGAGAGAGCCAAGAGGAAGAGACCAGAGCAACCTCAAGCTCACCAAGCACAAGAAGACCTCTCCTCAGGAGGCTGTTCTTCCCCTTGTACTGTTCATCCTAAGCCCAAGAGGCAATCCACCACCACCACACTGGAGTAGGGTATTGCACCACAACGGTGGCCCGAACCAGTATAAATCTTGTGTCTCTTATGTTGCGAATTCGTAGAGTTAGTCCCTAAGATCTTAGAAAGCTAGGGCGTGGATCGGTAGGGGGAGATCTTCGCGCGCACCCTAGTGTTCAAACCTTGAGGGTTTTGCCGGAACTCATGATCCGACACATACACTCTACCAAACACCCAAAAGTGGGTCGCGAAGGGAATTCTTGGGATCATGCACCCTTCATGCACCCTACCGAACACACCGGGCATGTGTTTGGTTCATTGCTACACTTGTGGCTTGCCACACTTTTGTAGCTACATGGTCCACATGTCGTAGACTCAACTTCTTGCCAAATCTTGCCACACTTGTGGTGGCCATTTTGTTAGCCACATTTTTTTGTGGAAGACACACTTTGCCTAAGCTTAGTTGTGGCAAAGTTAGTCATGAATGAAGTTCAACCATGGAGTCTTCTAGATTCTACATGTGGCAGAATCTGGTGGAATGTAGATGATATCCAACGGCCAGTAGTGCTCTGATTTTCCATCTTTGTACCGTCGGATTGGCTTCATCCAACGACCAACTTTCAAAGTTATTCACACACTATATAGGGGGTATAGATATAGATGTGCCGCCCCGTTGCAATGGAACCAAAGTATATCTATTTAGTGGTGTGCACTCTAAACACATTATCTATTTATTTTTCTCTAACCTTTCGTAGCCATGCAACCAAGCCACATAAGCTTCATGGGTGTCCCCACATCATATTATTCATACTACGTTGACTAAAAGAAGATAAATCACCCAAAATAAGATCTTCCCGTTTTTTGTTCCTACGATGCTGTGTCGTGCACGTACCTACTAGTTGTATAGTGGTAGTACTAGTTGTATAATACAAACTTGGTACTAGTAGGAGTAGAGTAGTACGGAATGCTCCTACTCTATCAACGAGCCCCATCTGACACCAAATTTCTTGGCTTCCGTGCTACAGCTAGATCTTCCCCATGTTTCTGTTTTCCAACCCGGCGGCGGGCGGGGTGCGGTTTGCCAATAGTCGGTTTGCTCAACGGCGGTCCCACATGAACGCGGCAGGCCTTTTCTTTTTACTAGCAACTAGCGGCTCCACCCAACCAATTGCGCGGCTAGAGTTGATTTTTTAATAAACAATATGTTTTTGCTATTTTTCTTAGTAGTCTCTTAGCCAACAGAGACTTTGTTATTTCTCAGTCAATGTTATGTCACTTGATTAAGACTTAGTTAAGTCTTAGTCGAGGGACACCGTTAATCATATCGACTTGCATTTATCATTTTTTGACATCGTACAAAAGTTTATAATTATTGTCAGTTAAACACCTCCATATGCATTGTCCTCTTCATACAATTCTTTGGGTTTAAGTTACCTTTGTCTATTATTTTAGTTCTCTAAGCATTTATTTGTCTATTTTTACAATATGGTCCTAATCCATTCCTGAATACTGGATTGTGTAGGTTTTTGCACGAAAAATCCTAGATTTAATTTTCTGAAAAATATATTATGTGCTAACTCCATCCCTAAATATATAAGACGTTTTCATGTTCAACACAAAGTTAGTGGCAAAGGGCATCTTCAAATGAGACGCTCAAAGCTCTGATATATATCCCGATTATAGTGTCTGGACCGTTCATGTCAACTTTAATTTGTTAGTTAATAGGGACCTCATCAGTCCGCGAAGTGGTCTGAATGTCTATTTTTCGACAAATCGGAGACAAACGTGTGGATCTATACGACATCTGGACATACATTTGACCAACAAAAAGCCACCACGTGGTCCTCCTCTCTTTTCTCTCTCCAGATATGCATGGTTCTCTTTTAATTTTTGAAAAAAATTATGACTCTCTCCCGCATCATATCTACTGCCCACGTTACAATATAAAATCAGACATATACCCGAGCCATTGAGATGCCCTAATAGCCAATTGCGTTAGAGATGAAAATCTAGTTTAGGATTGAATAAATGAAATAGTTAAAATTCTTATATATGTTTACCGTCGGAAACAGAAAAAACCCCAGTGCTAGAAGTGTTTCGAGCGGGCGCTTATAAGTCGTCCGATGCAATCATCAGAGAGAAGCGCTTGACAGATAGAATAGGGGGAAGTGGTAGGAAGCGACACACTTTTTCTTAATCTATTTTTCATCTCATTGAAAAATCTATTTTGCATCTATACGGCTGTAGTACTATTCATCCCTTTCCCCATTCTTATTCTCCTCCCATTCCTTTTTCTCTGTTCATGTCCTAATTGTTACTCCCTTCTCTGTTCATCTATTTTGGTACGGAGGGAGTAGATCCTGCCAACAAAAGAGGAAGATAAGAGAAGTGGGATTTGGAGCGGAGTGCGGTGGCTGCAGGCTCCCGACGGCGGCAGGTCGTCCAGCTCGACCACACGTTCCTGCTGCTCACCGCCGTCGTTGATTGGATGGCCATGGAGTTGGGTCCACTTGAACCTGAGCGGTGGCACTCCTCCAGGTAATCGCTCCTCTTCCTCTCCTTCTCCTTCCATCCCAGATCTTGGTCTCCTAACCTCCAGCAATGGCATGGATTCTTTATGGCGATTTGCTATGGCTATGAGAAGGAGATGCTTATGGTCTCCTGACCTTTCTCCGGTGTAGAAATTTTCTGTTGGAGAGAAGGATTTTGCGCCCCCAAGCAGCAAGGCTGCGAGGCAAAGCGGTCCCCGGGGAGGCCACTGAATAAAATGAGAGTTTTGTTTCCCTGAGTGGCATTGCTCTCTTGTTCGTGGCACTGGCCGAGAGTTGTGGCGTCGGGTTGGAAGCTCATGTTCTTCATAGTGTTCTAGTATATAACTTATAGATATGTGACTTGCCATTGGTGTGCCTTGCGTTGTTTTAGGGAATTTAACCTCTATTTTTTTAGTTGACATTCTACCCAACTTTGATTGTTGTCTCTTCAACACGTCCGTACTAATTATACGAATTTTCCTATAGCAAAAAGTGTTCGATATTTGTTGGATAAAAGGTGTATTATTTCTATTTATTGTTACCATATATTAGCAAGTTATATTAATAAAGGTGTACCTAAGACAAATGAAGAAGGCTTGCATGTATTAACTGAATTTGGCTCATATGTGTTAATTGTTATGCAATAGATTTTAGTTTTTTTCACATGTGTTGTAGAAGATGCCTATAACACTGAAGATTTTCTCATTGCTCTCTTCAACTGAAAAGGCTGTAGGATAGAAGGGTTGTTTCCAAGAACATAAAACTCACAAAAGTGCATGTATGAATGTATTTTGAATGATTACAATTTGACATGCATCTCATAGTACTGACTTTTGACCCTTATCTAATAATTGTCCCCCTTAGACTAATCCATGTCAAGCATTATTTCTCTATCTCAGTGAACATAAATGGTTGGCGTGGTGCTTCTCAGATCCTCCCATCCAATAAGTTTAGCAATTTTTACATACCACTGTTATTAGTGCAGAATACATATAATATGAAAGTTCTCATTCAAATTAGCAAATATGCTTACCAGGTGTTATGATTTCTAGATATGTACCACAATTTTCTCAGTAAGACTTTCCACTTTCCTTTTGTAGTTAGTTTGTGTCAATCAGAATTGGAAAACAAAAGCATAAAAAAATCACCCAAAAACTTAAAAGTTAGCATCCCGAAGAAGTTGATAGACTAATAATTCAGATATGATGATTCTATTATAACTGATATGACTCCATTGTTAGAAAAGCACTACAGGTCTGAGAGTCTCGTTTTCCTCAAGAACTGGTGATATCATATCATAGAAGAAGTTTGATCCATCGCCTGACTTGTCTGATTTTTATGCCTCATTCCAGTAAGTTCTTGTAATGCTCTCCTTCTGTAAAATATTTCTACGCTCCTTGTTTATTGCTATCCATCTCAATCATTTTTGGTATACTTTCTTCTCTTCCATATGTGGAGTTAGTCAAGTAAAATTGTTATGTTATATTGGTGTAAACATGAGTCACAATTCATTTGGATAAATAATAGAAGATATTTAGATTTATTTAGTACGACTCGAAATCTTGATCAATCGGTATATAGATTTTACCATAAATGATTTATTTTGTCTTTACTGTTTATTAAGGCTCAAATATATCCGGTGTTCAGATAGGTTGACGCTTGTTTTTTTGTACTGTGCCTCATATCAATGTCTATTTTTCTGCCCGTTAAGTCTAAGTCCAACATGTCTGTCCGTCAGAATTAGATGCAAGTGCATGCATGTACACATGGGATGTGTTTGGCGGCTAGACTTTTTAATATATTTCCCAGTAAATTGAACGATTAAGGCGTGCCTTTTGTTTTTCTTCGAAGGACCTACCAACGTTTTCTAAAGTGTGTAGATGATCTGATTTTGTACTCCTAGTAGATTGAATTACTTAGGTGTATCTTTTTTCTCTCTCAAAAGGACATGCCCATGTTTTCCTAATTTGTATGGGGGGACCTAGCTTTGTACGTGCCCATACTGAAATATGTCTGTATGTGAATGACTATTTCCTAGTAGATTGAATTACTTAGGCTTGTACATCAATTACTTAGAACTTTTTCGTGCCTGTTTCTTTTTTAGCTGTGTAGATCTGTATATATTCTTCTAGCGCTAGTTGGCTTTAGGCACAACCCTATTAAATCAATCACAAATCTATTAGATTTGTTTGTAACATCATTGGACTTACTGTATGAATTTCTGCAATAATTAAATTCTCATTTGAAAAATAAGCAAACATTCCAAATAGTCTAGTTCTGGTTTCATGACCCCTAAAGGGGCTGAGCTGAAAAAGTGTTAATCTTAGCCGCAATGGTGGAAGTCCAATTAAAATTTCAGTAATGGACATGCATTATGCACTTGCTCTGTTATTAGAAGCAGTCTTGTGGTAGTATGAAGTTTGTAAAATCCTTTTTGTTATTCTTGATTCCTTTTTTTGCGGGGATTGTTATTCTTGATTCCACATGCTTCATTTGGGTGAATAATCCAATGTCATGCAAATTTGCATATTAATTTCTTCACGGCTAGAAATATTAATTAGATTATTTAAAAGTGTAGAGTATAGACATACCTGAGCATTGCTTAACTTTATCTCCCTGTTTTGTATCGTGTCCTTGGTGGCAAACTCAGAATTGTAATCTAGACAACATTCTAATGGTCCTTTCACCTTCTGTACCTATACATTGTATGAAGAAATAAATTAATTTCATTTCTCAATGGGCGATACTTTGTGGATTCCACAAACCTAAAAGTATTATATGCATCCCCGTAAAAAAGTGTTATATGCATAAATAGAATTATTATTTTCTTTCTTTATTATAAGTGTATCAAATTCCTCCAGATAATAGCATGATGCTTTTAATGTTGATAGTAACATGAACCGTTTTGCCATGTGAATGCAAACAAAATATAATTAGCATTTGCTTGTTTTAAATTGTTGATCTGTTGTATGATTGAGGTAATCCCACATTCTTTGTACTTTTACTTGAATGTTCTAGTTTGTCCTGTTGTTGGTAAGTGCTAAGCTTCTTCAACACCATAGTTTTTTGGCTATGAAAAGATTCTGCAATTTTTAGTCAGCTATCTATGCAGCTTTTATTCTGAAAACTGAATTAATTAATTCATAATATTTACGAACCTGATTCAGGTGAGAGGCAACTCAGAAGACCTGTCCTGACTTCATCGGGCATTGAGATGCAGTCACATCAGAGTTTTGGCATTTTTTGTCTTCAATTTTGTTGTGGTGCTTTAGTCGGATAGCAGATTTGTTCTGTAGTCTTCGATTCTGTTGGTGATTCTCTTGCCGGGTAGCAGATTCTGGAAGACAACCTGATTCAGGTGAGAGGCAACTCAGAAGACCTGTCCTGACTTCATCGGGCATTGAGATGCAGTCACATCGGAGTTTTGGCATTTTTTGGCTTCAATTTTGTTGTGGTGCTTTAGTCAGATAGCAGATTTGTTCTGTAGTCTTCGATTCTGTTGGTGATTCTCTTGCCGGGTAGCAGATTCTGGAAGACAACCTGATTCAGGTGAGAGGCAACTCAGAAGACCTGTCCTGACATCATCGGGCATTGAGATGCAGTCACATCGGAGTTTTGGCATTTTTTGTCTTCAATTTTGTTGTGGTGCTTTAGTCAGATAGCAGATTTGTTCTGTAGTCTTCAATTCTGATGGTGATGCTCTTGCCGGGTAGCAGATTCTGGAAGACTTCAATTTTCTCGATGGTGCTCTGATCGGGTAGCAGATTTAAAGACATTGATTTGTCCAGAATTGGTTGATTCAACTCTTGGGGTTGGATGTGGGGCTGGGTGCCTTTCTGATTCGTTGGCTTGGCCGATCCATGTAGAGTTTCTCTTTATCAAGACTTCATGTGAAATTTCCTTTCATGAAGACTCCATGTGGAGAGTCCGACTGTAGTTATCCTTGTTTTTTTCCCTTTCATGAAGAGTCCACGGCTGTAGTTACCCTTGTTTTCTTTTGGCATGCACGTGCCTAGTTTGGAATTAGATGCACGTGAGGTTATGTATCTTCTATGACGTGATTACGGTTGGACGACTCTAAATCTTAGGCGTATTTTTTCCGGACTATTCTTTTTTTTTTCTTGACGTGTGCCATATGCATAGACGTAACAGCGTCTTGTCCAATAAGTTAGTAAATACATGTTGAGCATGTTACGCAAAATTTTTTAATCATAATATTAACATATGTGGATAAACGTGGTAGCTTATTTGTCTTCTGTTTTAAGTATATAATAGATAGATAGATGTGCTTGTGCTTTGCGACGGATCCAAAGTAGTAGAATAGTAGTACTTGTTCACAAACTTGAAAGAAATTATTCTTGTTTTGATATACTCTTAATATATTACTCCCTCCATTCTAAAATATTTGTCTTTTTAGAGATTTCAAATGGACTATCACATACGGGTTATATAGACATATTTTGAAGTGTAGATTCACTCATTTTACTCCGTATGTAGTCACTTATTGAAATCTCTAGAAGGACAAATATTTAGGAATAGAGGGAGTACTTTTCAAGATAATAAGGGGTTCTCTGCAAATTCGAGCAGAGAAGTTCGCTATTGTTGCAAAATGCCACAACTTACGTCACAGTCGTTAGATGCAGATCTAATGGTTAGAAACGGGGGATGGCAAACACACCACAATCACCAACTGAGTCTTTTATAGGAGTAGGAGTAGTGAAACATGTATAAATTGTAACATTTTAGTTCTGCTCCTTGGCATGATCGATAGATAGAAATAACGATTGGAAACGCTAGGGCGGGGCTATTTCCGCCAGATAAGCAGGGTACGTATTAGCTAGGTTGGCGCATTGTCGGTTTGGTCACACGCTGTCCGACATGTTCTAGTGTTTCTAGCAAGATGCATGCGCGTTGCACGAAGTTGATGGAAAAGGTAAGCACAACTTATAAATTGACGGATGAAGTACTAGTTATAGTGATGCATGTAATTAAGCAAAGGGATCGCACATGTCGGTATTGACTGGAATAAGAATGCAATAACACAATAAGAATTAAGGCCACGATGATGATGCGATCGCAGTGGTGGTTACAGAAGGCAAGAAGAAAGATGCATCCATCAATGTACGACCTCCTCCTCCTCAACTTAGTGCGCCGGGCCACCGACCGATGGCTAAGGAGCGATGGCTTTTGTGGCGAGGTCGAGGTGCTTCTCAGCAAAGGCATCCAAGGCTTCCAGCCGGTTGAGGAAGGCCAACATCATAGCGTCCTCACTGGCCTTGTAGATACCTATGTACACGAATTCTTGCAGGGCAAGGCGCCTCGCAGCGAGCGCGATGTAACATCCCAAATTTTCAATTTGAAATGTTATACATAGATCATCATTGCATATCATATTTTATTGCATTTTGATTGATCCTAGAAATTCCACGCAACTCAAGGACCTACGCAGAGAGTTGGGGATTTCGTTATTCTCATATTTGAGTTTTCTCAAATTTTGAAAATAGGATCATTTGATTTTATTTATTTTATCTTTAATTATTTCAATTATAAAAATATGAGAGAGGGAATAAAATGACTTTCCCAAAATAAAGAAATATTGAGGATTTAATAATAAAGATCAAATAAAATTTTATTTTGGAGTTTTTTGCTGTTTTATTTGAATTTAGGAAAAATGTGCATTTTACAAAATTGCATTTAGGCCCCAAATAAATGTTTACTTTGTCCGGCTTGATTTTAGAAGTCAGGGAAAATTTATTTCGGGATTTTTGGAGTCCGTTTAGTATTTCTTTTCTTTTTTTTTCTGCACATCAAAATTATTTTTAAAAAAAAGTCGACCGACTTAGGGCCGTACTCGGCCAGGACTTCTCAGGCCGGCCTTTAAAAGCCGCCGCCCGAGGCCCGTTCAACCCGCCCCACCCGAAAACCCTAACCCTAGCCGGATCCCGCCGCCGCCGCCCGCGCCGCCCCGCGCCGGAGCTCGCCGCCGCCGCCGCCGCCCGCGCCGCCTTGCCGGAGCCCGCCGCCGCCACCGTCGGTTTTCTACGGAAAACCGATCGGTTTTTCGTCAGAACTCGTGGTTTATTTTTTTTAGATTGGTTTTTTTTCGATTTAATTATTTAGAGGACGTTCGTCCGTACATTCATTTTAATGAATGGTTTTCGCTGTTTAGACACAGACAACGAACGTTCGTTCGTTAGCCTGTTATTTCTTTTTCTCGGATTTTCCGCAATTATTTCTGATCGCGATTTCTGATCCGATTTTCGTTTTAGTATAACTTTTCGCTCGTTTATCGGAATCAGGCGATTCAAGTGCCTAGAGTTTTGTCTTGAAACCCTCTTTCCGTTTAACCAACTCAAACAAGTTTTTGCTTCTGTAAAATTTGACTTAGACCTAGATTAGTAAACGAAGCTTGTTTCTTTCGCCGTTTGCCTTTCGTCTCTTCATTTGTTTTGTTTCTTTTGCAACCGGAGTTTTTAAGTTGAACTTTCTAGTTAGATCTCTTATTTGAGTTTTATCTGTGCATTAGATGAGTACTTATTGTATGCTTGTTTGTTTGTTTACGTTAGAGTACCTGGAGTGCGCCGCTTGCTACTTCGAATCTGTAGGTTTCACGGATCATCAGCAAGGCAAGTAACACTTTGATCATACCTCTTACTACCTAGTTTTATTGCATTAGATCAATCCTCAAACATTGCATGATTAGGATCTAATTAAATTGTGGTTTTTGAGAAAGTAGATGAGGTAGTACCTATTACCTGTTTTATTATCAAACCCTTGGGAGTTACTTCTACGTTTGCTTATATTGCCATGCTATGCTAGTAGACATGGATTGGGTGAGTGTATCCATGACAGATGTGAGATTGTTAATTAATGGTTTATTTAAGGTGGAAACTTTAATACACATCTGGATGGATTGAGGCACCTGGGTATTCCAGCGATTGCATGTTTTCTTTATGGACCGCCACCCAGGCTCAAAGGGATCATGAGATTATTCATACTAGAAACTTCCGTGTGCAGCCATAAGCTACTATGGGCTCTAGCATAGTTGATTAAGTCGTGCGAACTCTTACAGTGGTAGACTAGAAGATGTAGGGGAAAGTAGGTGTAACGGTCTACCCGATCGTAAGTTGCTAGCGCTTTTGAAAGACTATGTCTCGGTCATCCGTTTCTCAAACACCATGTAGTGCGAGAATCCCAACGGAGGAGATCGAGTCTTGTGGGGAAAAGTGTGCAAACCTCTGTAGAGTGTAAAAACTAATCATGGTTAGCCGTGTCCCCGGTAATGGACAACTTGAGTATCTAGTTCTTGGATTATCATGTGAATCTCATCATGTTACTTTAATTAATTTTGTTGGGTTTTTTAATGATGATGCTTAATTGGGATTGAGAGGGTATCTACACTCTCAATGTTTAACAACTACCATGATAGTTAAATAAAATTTATTCCTTTGCAGTAGGGAAAATTGGCTTTACGCAAAACTGTAACCATAGAGCTTTCCACCAGCCATATATGCATGTAGTATAGCCTATTTCTGTTCATTACTCTCTATGTGTTACATTGCCAGCATATTCCATGTGCTGGCCCATTTTCGGGCTGCAACGTTCATGTTGCAGACTTTTCAGACGACGAGTAAGGTGCCTTTAGGTCGTGGTTCTATACTCAGTGATGCCGTTGGAGTTGATGGACTCACTTATCTTCCAAGCCTTCCGCTGTTATCGTTATTAGATGGCCTTAAGCCATATTATTTGTAATAAGTTCTCTCTTGAGACACTCATTGTAATAAGTGTGTGATTGCTACTCTGTTATAAATCCTTCAAGTACTGTGCGTGTCAGCATTACTGATCCAAGGAGGACACTGAAGCACAGAGATCGGACCGTTTGAGGTCTGGTTGCTACACGCGACTTCCAGGTGGACATTCTTCGTGGCGTCGGCGGGCAGTCGCAGGGCCACCAGTGCTTGAAAGAGGTTCCGGCCATGGAGGCTGATTAAGGTTGCAGGCAATGAGGAGCCCGGGCGCGCGGGCTAGAGGAGTACGGCGATGTCGTCCGCGAGCTTCTTGAGGACGGTGAACTTGTTGGTGGTGGCAACGATCATCTGGTCCAACTGAGAGTCGTAGTTGGCGTTGACGATGGCCATCCACCAGCCAGTCGCTAACACCGTCTGGAGACGATCCTCGGTGCCATGTCGCAGGCCGGCATCGTGTACCATCTGGCACAGCCACTGGCCGCTCGCGCGCATCGCCGCCATGGGTCTGGAGCAAGGACTTTTGTGCATAGTGTAGGTGCTTAGGCAAATGCTTAGGTGCGTACGATGTGGTCGATGCATTGGAATGGAGGGGCGCCTTTATATAAGGGCAAACTACGTTGCATTCACATCGTGCAGCCTCTTTTGCCGGTCCTCCTCACATTACTTCCCTCATGCATTAATTAAAGGAGGATGCATTAGCTGTTCAACATTTCGGGAACCGCTACTCCCTCCCTCGTCTGCATTAAAGCCGTATCAGGAACTGCAGTGCCCGTTGTCAAATCGAGTAGTACTGCGCCGCCCGCTGCATGCCCGGCTGAACACGCCTCCTCACCTCCATTAAACCCGCATACAAACCGAGAAACCTACTCCGACCACACGTCCGTTCATGAGCGGGCCGGAATTAAACGCAACACCAGCCGAGCTCCTCCCGTCCGCCTTAGTTTAAACGAGGCCAGACGCCGTCCAAGCTCCTACCGTCCGCCCTCTATTTACACGAGGCCAGACAGATAGCGGGCAAGAATCGCACCCCTCCGCCGCTCCCCCATCTCCTCCTTCACCATTTTCTCCACTCTTCTGATGGCTGCCGAGGAGCCATACTCTGGCATATTACCCTGCTGAGTGGCCCGCCGAGCCCTCCGGATACGGGCGAGGCCGCTCGGTGCTTCACCAACCTCGCTTGGCCCGACGGAGCCAGTTGCCGCCCCAAGCAGGCGTGTGGTTCAGCAACTCGCCGCTCTAGTTCAGCTCGATGAGGAGTGGCGAGTTGCTCCACGCCAGCACGGCGGCGAGCACACCGGTACGGGCGTCGTCACTGCCGCGTCGTACCGTGCCACCAGTGTCCGTGGGCGCGCCTCCCGTGCCTGCAGCAGCGCCATGCAGGCAGAGATAGAAGCCGGGTGTGTGGAGAGTGATGAGTCGGTGGCCAGCTTCTCCGTGTCCGCCGCCATCATCGAGGAGAAGTAGAACACGGGAGGCCGCCGCCACTTGGGTCCCATGAAGGCCACTGCTGAGGCGACGACTGCGCATTTAGGTGGTTTCTTTGTTGCTTCGTCTCTTCCGAGGACCTCCGTCGACCCCGCAAGTGTCTGCCAGACATGAGGAAGACAAAGGGATCCGCAGGCGGCCATTTAGATTATGTACTCCCTCTCCAGCTGGCGGGAAATATTTGTTCTAAGAATGGATAAATTGTATGTATCCATAACTAAGAGCATCTCCAACACCGCGCCAAACTAGCGCCGTGCCGCAAAATTTCCCATTTTAGCGCGCGCGCAACCGGTATAGTTGCTCCAGTGGGCGCGCAAAAACCACGCGCGCGGCATATCTAGTTCAGCGCGTGGGCTGAAACTGCATCGCGCGACGCTTATTTGCTGCGCTCACTCCCGCGCGCTGTACTCTCACGCGCTCGCTCGCAACTCACCCCCTCTCCAGCCACGGCGCCGCCGCCACCCGCGCCATCCGGCGACCGATCCGGCGCTTCCCCGGCCTATTCCCACGCTGTGGCGGCTTCCTCCTCCCCCCTCTAGTCACCGCCGCCCCTCGCGCGCGTCCGTCCTCCGACGAACAGTGCCCGGGCGCTCGCTGGCGCTCGACGCCCGCAAGGTGTTCGACAAAACGCCTGCAAGGTATGTATTGCTCAAACTTCATGAATTTGGTGCATGTTGATTGTAGTTTTTATAGCATAGTATTGAACATTTTAGATGAGTTCGTCGTATGATTCCTGTGAAGAAGAATTTGATATGGAAGAGGAGGAGGATCTTGCAATGATCCTAGCTATGCACATCAATAAAAAACCGAAGCACGGTGGTTCGGTTATGGGTCGGCAGAAAATTTGGAGGGATAGGATTGATGCCCATAATAGATTGATGAGGCACTATTTCATGGAGAATCCCACATACCCGGAGTCGTACTTTCGTCGCCGGTTTAAGATGAGCACCGAGTTGTTCAGGCGCATTGCAGAGAAACTAGCGAGCCATGACCGGTTTTTTCAGCAAAGGAGGAATGCTGCCGGAGAGCTCGGGCATAGCACCTTTCAGAAGGTGACAGCCACTTTGCGTATGTTGGCATATGGTATCCCGGCCGATTTAGTTGATGATCACTTGGCTATGGGTGAGAGCCAAGCCATCATGTGTGTCAAGCGCTTTGCAGTCGGAATTGTGCAAGTGTTTGTCCAGGAGTATTTGAGATCAACCAATGCTGAAGACACCGCAAGGCTATTGGAGATGAACAAAGCTCGTGGCTTTCCTGGTATGCTTGGCTCAATTGATTGCATGCATTGGAGTTGGAAGAATTGTCCAAAGGCATGACATGGGCAATTCCACGGCCAAAAAAGGGTTCCACTATAATCCTTGAAGCGGTGGTCGATCAAGAGACTTGGATTTGGCATGCATTCTTTGGAATGCCTGGATCTTTGAATGACATCAATGTTGTCAACCGGTCACCACTGATGAATAAGATTGCAAATGGTGATTTTCCACCGGTGCAGTTTGTGGCAAATGGCCGTACATACAACTATGGCTATTATCTAGCGGATGGCATCTATCCAAAGTGGCAAACCTTTGTGAAGCCATTGAAAAAGCCAGAAGGTAAGAAAAAACTTGATTTCCACAATGCTCAGGCGGCAGCTAGAAAAGATGTGGAGAGAGCTTTTGGGATTTTGCAAGCCCAATTTGCTATTGTGAGAGGACCGGCTAGATTTTGGGATCAAAAAATGCTTTGGTACATCATGCACGCTTGTGTGATCATGCATAACATGATCATCGAGAATGAGCGTGGCCAAGATGTAGACTACACTCAGTATGAGCTCTTGGGACATCCCGTGCAAGTGCGACGGACGACTGAAAGGGTGGCCCGTTTTGTTGCCTCCTATCATGCCATTCGACGTCCCACAACGCATGATGATCTTCAAAAGGATCTCATTGAGGAGTGGTGGGCATGGAATGGACGACAAAGAGCATCATGACTTGCGTGTTCGATATTGTATTGTTGAACTATTTGTTGTATTGTTGAACTATTTATTGTATTGTTGAACTATTTGTTGTATTGAACGATAAACTGTTTGTTTGAGTTGTAGTAACGAAAATGAACTATTTATTTTGATTTATTTTGTTTGTGTTTGATCTTTTTGCTTCTGTTTTGACATGCATATGTTGTTTGTACGAGAGTCGCACGCGCTACATTTTTGCGCGCTGCTGGAGTTGCGCGCGCGCTGCATTTTAGCGCGGCTGCTGGAGCCAGCACTGCCCGCCGCGCCAAACCAGGCGATGGGCGCGTGGCAAAGTAGTTTTTAGCACGCGGCGCGTTCGGCGGCTGTTGGAGATGCTCTAAAATAAGTATAGATACATCCATTTCTAGGACAAGTATTTCCGGACGGAGGGAGTATTAATTATACCAAGAGAGCCGGATTGGCACCGCTTATTTCATGTAAATGTAATGAAATCCATCATGTTTATATGAAGATCCGTCTTTTTTATACGAAATCCTTCATGCTTATATGAAACCAGTCCATGTTTGCACGAATTTCATCTGGTTGGTTAGAGTTGTGAAAATGTATGCCGCTAGCGTTTGATGTCGTCCTCCGCGGAAGGAAGAGGGAGGAAATTTGCCGGCTGCCATTGGAGATGATCTTATGCTGGAAATAATAGAGCGACATCCAATCCATTTGAGTTAATTGCGTGTATGATTGTCCCTCTATAAAAAGTTAATTGCATGTATAGTGTACACGTGACTTGCAGGGTGGCTACAGCTTCGTATAGAAAGTTAAAAAGAAACAAGTCCATCCGTAATCTTGTATTCTAAGTACTCTGTGGGTTCCACTATCAATACAGTAGAGAAATAAGTATATATTAAATAAGTAATATATAATATAAAAATCTAAAGTTAAAGACAGAATTCGAACTCATGCCATCGCGTTGCGAGCATCCGGCGCTAACCAGTCCAGCACATTTTTGTTGTAGACCATGCTGGAGATATATCTCCATGTCTACTCTTATACTCCATCCATTCCTAAATACTCCCTCCGTTCCCAAATATAAGACCTTTTAGGGATTCCACTATAGACTATATACAGAGCAAAATGAATGAATCTACACTCTAAAGTATGTCTATATACATCCGTATGTAGTTTATAGTAGAATCTCTAAAAGGTCTTATATTTAGGAACAGAGGGAGTATTTGTCTTTTTCATATTTCAAATGGACTACCACATACAGGTGTGTATGTAGACATATTTTAGAGTGTCGATTCACTCATTTTGCTCCATATGTAGTCACTTGTTGAAATCTCTAAAAAGACAAATATTTAGGAATGGAGGGAGTAGAAAACAGAGTTGGTGATAATGGTGTGCATGCCATCCTACAATATAGGCCGTCGGATTTATATCTAACGGATAGGAAGGAAACTATGGAAATTTTGCAAAAATATACCCACACCCCTCTCCACGTTCGCAAATACGGCCTTCCCTCGTTCATCATTTTCTCTCACAAGATAAACTACTCATACAAATCCATCTTGATGTTCCATGCAATGCACGGGTATCTAGCTAGTTTCTTTTAAAATAGTTACAACGATAATTGGGTTGAAGTGATATATTTTATGTCTGCCCCAAATGATTTCAAATTCACTAGTAGTAACAAAGAAAAGGTTGCCTTGTTAATTAAGAGAATAATATTTCCACAAATCTAATCTGCTGACACATTTAGGCAACATGACATCTGTAACACCCTCGATGCGACTATAGCTCCCACGTGTCGAGGCACGACTTAGAGACATAATCGCATTGAAGGCATATGTCGCAAGTTAGGCAATCTTCACAACATCCCATGTAATATAATAATAAAAAGGGAGATAGCATAGTTGGCTTACACTCGCCACGTCAATCAAGTACAGAAATAACATTACATCATTCAAACACTCATGGCCCGACTACGGCGCCAAAATAAAGAGAACTCAACATGCGACAACGGTCCCAATCACCCCCAACTGGGCACCACTACTGATCATCGGGAAAGGAAACATAGTATCGTCGAGAGTCTTCGTCGAACTCCCACTTCCCGGACTCCGCCGAGAAGAGGCCATCACGGTAACACACTCGGTTGATTCATTTTAATTTAATTAAGGTTCAAGTTATCTACAACCGGACATTAACAAATTCCCATCTGCCCATAACCGCGGGCACGGCTTTCGAAAGATCAATCCCTGCAGGGGAGTCCCAACTTAGCCCATGACAAGCTCTCACGGTCAACGAAGGAATGGACCTCCTCCCAAGACGTTCCGATCAGACTCGGTATCTCGGTAATTCAAGACACTTCGACAGGTTAAAACAAATCCAGCAACACCGCCCGAACGTGCCGACAAATCCCGATAGGAGCTGCACATATCTCTTTCTCAGGGCACACTTAGATGAACACTACGTACAACTAAAACCAAACCTCAAGTTGCCCCGAGGTGGCGCTGCAAGTGGCTCTATTTGGACCAACACTCAGAGGAGCACTGGCCGGGGGGGGGGGGGTTTAAAAATAAGATGACCCTCGGGCTCCGGTAACCCAAGGGAAAAAGAGGCTAGGTGGCGAATGGTAAAACCAAGGTTGGGCATTGCTGGAAAAGCTTTAATCAAGGCGAACTATCAAGGGGTTCCCATTATAACCCAACCGCGTAAGGAACGCAAAAATCCGGGAACATAACACCGATATGACGGAAACTAGGGCGGCAAGAGTGGAACAAAACACTAGGCGAGAGGCCGAGCCTTCCACCCTTTACCAAGTATATAGATGCATTAAGATAACAAGGCAATATAATGATATCCCAACAAGTAAATAAAAGATGTTCCAACAAGGAACGGCCTCCAATCTTCACCTGCAACTAGCAACGCTATAAGAGGGGCTGAGCAAAGCGGTAACATAGCCAATCAACGGTTTGCTAGGACAATGATGGGTTAGAGGTTTGACATGGCAATTTGGGAGGCTTGCAAGCAAGTGGTAGGCATCGTAGCAATGGCATAGCAAAAGAGCGAGCAAACTAGCATAGCAAAGATAGTAGTGATTTCGAAGGTATGATCATCTTGCCTGCACAGTTGTCAGAGTTGACTGGATCCTCAAAAGCAAACTCAACGGGCTCCTCGTTAGCGAAATCGTCTCCCGGATCTACCCAAACAAGACAAACAAGCAACAAGGATACAATCAACCACATGCAAGAACAAGCAATAAGATGAAATGATGACATGCTATGCGGGATGCGATGCGGGATGCAAAATGCAAGATATGACAGGAAATGCATGTATCTGGCCTCAACTTGGAAATCCAAGTGTGCCACTGGAAAGATGAGATGAAATCGCTTGAAAACGATATAAAGAACGCCGGAATCTGAGTTACGGTTTGGAAATGGCAAGCGATTCAAAAATGACACCGGTCTGCGATTTACAGCAAGTAGGCATCTAAATGCAATGAGATGAACATGCTACAACACCCAAACATGACAACAAAATACATGGCAGGGACGCACACAAGATGCTTAACAAAATTCTAGCACTGAGCTACGGCCAATTCATCCATTAGGAGGTCCAAACAAGCATGGCAAAAACGCAAATGGTAAAACAGATCCCAGACTTAGTGAAATTAACACTTGTCTGGAATTTCAGATCATATAGCCCTCTTCGGAGCAACAAAACAATATTCTACAGGACCTGAACATGACAAAGAAAGACATGGCATGGCGATACTCAACAAGCTTAACAAAAGTCCCTTAGTGACCTTGAGCCAAAAGGGATCACAAAATATACTAACAAGCACACGAACATAGCAAAAACATAATCAGTTTTCAGACTTAGTGAAAACTGGGACATGCTGAAACATATCTCACGAAGGCATGTTTACGAGCTCGATGCACTCACCACGGTGCAAGTCACGGCAAGACAAGCATACATCCCTTAATAAGGCACAAAATTCAAGCTAGACATGGCAAGAACAATGGCATAGCATGCACGGATCAACTGCAATGACATCGGCAAAATCGCAAACAAGTTGACGATCTGCCCAGATTCGCAACGAAGCAAAAGTAGTGCTCGATTGACTCAAGCTAGGGTGCTCCATAATTGCAAACAAAGACATGGATGGATAGAGCACTACAATATTAACAAAACTCCCTTACTGATCATCCTCAAAAGAGGCACGGATCGCTAGGAAACAACATGAACATGTGGCATCGTGAACTAAACAATCCCAGGACTTAGTGAAATTACTAAGTCCCTGAAAACAGAATTAGCAAGTGCACCACTTTGCAAGCCTGCACAAGTCACCACACACATCCTAAAAATATATGGGTTGCACCTCTGGAAAGATTACAAAACCCCTAACAAAACACATGTAGAACTCACGGGCATAGCATGCACACAATAATCATGGCAAAAACGACAAAAGTGCTAAACGGAGTAACAGATCTGACAATTAACTCAAGTAGCCCTCTTCTAACCGCATTTCGGGCATCAAGATGAGCTCAAATGAAATTGATGCAATGTAATGAAATGATGTACTCTCTGAGTTGAACATTTTGATATGCTATATGCCCAAATCGGAGCTACGCATGCAAAGTTACGGGGTCGCGAACAGGGGCATATGAACTAAAAATATCCGGGACTTAGTAAAAAAACTACCCCTAGGGTTTACTGTAGCAACCCCGATCCAGATCGGATCTCGCGGCACTGTAGCTGGCCGGACCCGAGTTCACCGGAGCCGGCGTGGAGGAGGGAGGAGGCGGCCGGCGAGGGCGCGGTCGCCGGTGGCCGAGGCGGCGGCGGCCGGAGCTGGGGCGACGCCGGCGAGCTCCTGCGGCGGCTCGGGGCGGCGACCCCAACAACGAGGCGGCGGCGGACCGGGACGGCGGCGGCGGCGGAGGCGGTGGCCGGGACGAGGAGGGAGGCGGCGCGGGGCGGCCGGCTCGCGGGCTCGCGGGGGCCTCGCCTGGGCCGGGCGGGCGGGCGGCGGTGGGAGGTGGCGGCCGCCACGTGTCGACGCGCGGGTGGCTGGAGGCGGCGGGCGGACGCTGTCCGGCCCCGTCCGGACACGTCTGGCGGCGGTGGTGGATGGATCTATGAAAGTGCAACTATCCCTAGGTGGTTTTGGTAATTCATAACAACATATAGCTTATTGAGCTAATGCTATTCCAAGATGATTATTTCAGGAAAGCTCAATGATTGGCATGGCATGGATGTAAAAGTGGAACCCTCAAAATGCTAAGGACAAAGGATTGGCTCAATCTCAAAAACTCAAGACTCTTCATTTTATATTTTAGTGATCCAAGATCACATTGAGTCTTTAGGAAAAGCCAATACTATCAAGGAGGGATGAGGTGTTTCTTAATGAGCCTCTTGCTTCATGTGCTTAGTGATATGCTCCAAAACCCTCAACTACTTTCCCATATCCACATATGACCTAAACCCTAAGCCAAACTCGGTCCTACCGATTCTTCCTATCCGGCACCACCGAGTTTCACTTGTCATAAGCCACTGCCAAACCCTAGCAATTCGGTTCTACCGATATGGATCTCGGTCTCACCGAGATGGGATTGCAAACTCTCTGTTTCCCTTTCGTAACTTTTCGGTCTCACCGAAAGAGCGAATCGGTCCCACCGAGATTGAAATGTAAATTCAATGTTTCCCCTTTGTAACTTTTCGGTCTCACCGAAAGAGCAAATCAGTCCCACCGAGTTTGCCTGACCAACTCTCTGGTTAGCTAATTACCAAATTCGGTCTCACCGAGTTTGTGTAATCGGCCTCACCGAGATTACGTTATGCCCAAACCCTAACCATATCGGTCCTACCGAGTTGCATGTCAGTCCCACCGAAAATCTCTAACGGTCACTAGGTTTACATTTTCGGTTCGACCGAGTTTGTTGATTCGGTCCCACCAAGATTGGAAAACTGTGTGTAACGGTTGGATTTTGTGTGGAGGCTATATATACCCCTCCACCTCCTCTTCATTCGAAGAGAGAGCCATCAGAACACATACACCATTCCAACTCATATGTTCTGAGAGAGAACCACCTACTCATGTGTTGAGACCAAGATATTCCATTCCTACCATATGAATCTTGATCTCTAGCCTCTCCAAGTTGCTTTCCACTCAAATCTTCTTTCCACAAAATCCAAATCCTATGAGAGAGAGTTGAGTGTTGGGGAGACTATCATTTGAAGCACAAGAGCAAGGAGTTCATTACCTACACACCATTTGTTACTTCTTGGAGAGTGGTGTCTCCTAGATTGGCTAGGTGTCACTTGGGAGCCTCCCACAAGATTGTGGAGTTGAACCAAGGAGTTTGTAAGGGCAAGGAGATCGCCTACTTCGTGAAGATCTACCGCTAGTGAGGCAAGTCCTATGTGGGCGATGGCCATGGTGGGATAGACAAGGTTGCTTCTTCGTGGACCCTTTGTGGTGGTTGCTTCTTCGTGGACCCTTCGTGGGTGGAGCCCTGTGTGGACTCATGCAACCGTTACCCTTTGTGGGTGGAGCCCTTCGTGGACTCTCGCAACCGTTACCCTTTGTGGGTTGAAGTCTCCATCAACGTGGATGTAGGATAGCACCACCTATCCGAACCACGGGAAAAACATCCGTGTCTCCAATTGCGTTTGAATTCTCCAAACCCTTCCCTTTACATTCTTGCAAGTTGCATGCTTTACTTTCCGCTGCCAATATACTCTTTGCATGCTTGCTTGAATTGTGTGATGATTGCTTGACTTGTCCTAAAATAGCTAAAATCTGCCAAGAACTAAAATTGGGAAAAGGTTAAGTTTTTATTTGGTCAAGTAGTCTAATCACCCCCCCTCTAGACATACTTTCGATCCTACAAGTGGTATCAGAGCTTTGGTCTCCATTTGCTTTGATCTCCATAGCTTTTGGTGGTCATAGCCTTGGTTTCACAACCTAGGAGAGTATGGCGTCTAGCGAGGGAAATTATCACCGTAGAGGTCCTTACTTTGATGGTACTAATTTTGCTAGTTGGAAGCATAAAATGAAAATGCATATTCTTGGACATAACCCCGCCGTTTGGGCTATTGTGTGTGTTGGTTTGCAAGGTGACTTCTTTGATGGGAGAGAACCAAACCGTGAAGCTACCGCGGATGAGTTGAAGATGTTGCAATACAATGCTCAAGCTTGTGATATTCTCTTCAACGGATTGTGCCCCGAAGAATTCAACAAAATCAGCCGTCTTGAGAATGCGAAGGAAATTTGGGACACTTTGATTGATATGCACGAAGGTACCGACTCCGTCAAGGAATCCAAGTTGGATGTGCTTCAAAGCCAACTTGACAAGTTCAAGATGAAGGATGGTGAAGGTGTCGCTGAAATGTACTCTAGGCTTGCTCTCATCACAAATGAGATTGCCGGCTTAGGAAGTGAAGAGATGACCGATAGATTCATCATCAAGAAGATTCTAAGAGCCTTGGATGGAAAATATGATACCGTGTGCACATTGATCCAAATTATGCCCAATTACAAAGATCTCAAGCCAACGGAGGTGATTGGAAGAATTGTTGCTCATGAGATGTCACCTAAGGATAAAGAGGAACTTCACAACAAATCAAGTGGTGCCTATAAAGCCTCATGTGAAGCCCCTACATCATCAAGTGAGAAACAAGACTTCAATGAAGAATTGAGCTTAATGGTGAAGAACTTCAACAAGTTCTACAAGAGTAGAAGCAAAGATAGAAGCTTCAAGTCAAGGTCCTACAATGACAAAAGATCTTCTAGTCGAGAGCGAAACTGCTACAGTTGTGGAAGACCCGGACACTATTCCAATGAGTGTACGGCTCCCTACAAGAGAAGAGAAGATTCTCCAAAAAGAAGAAGCAAAGAATCACCACCAAGAGAGAGAAGGAGTAGAGATGATTGTTATGAACGAAGATACTCACGGAGAAGCAAGTATTCAGAAAGGAAGGAAAAATCATCAAGGAGCTACACAAGACGAAGACATCAAGCTCATGTTGGTGAATGGGTATCCGGCTCCGACTCCGACAGCCACTCCGAGAGAAGTTATCACTCCGACTCCGAAGATACTCAAGATGAAGGTGTTGCCGGTCTAGCACTTGTGTCAACCAACTCCTACGACATATTTGACTCACCAAATGAAGGAATTGGAAGATGCTTCATGGCCAAAGGTCCTAAGGTAACACACCCCGAGTATTTTGATTTCAATAGTGATGAAGATGACTTGTTAGGTGATAATTTGCTTATTGACAACTCTAGTGATGAATACTATGATGAAATGTCAATTAATCATGCTAATCAAGATAAAACGAATGACAATGATAAGGAAAAGATTGAGGCTCTAACTAAAGAACTAAACACTCTTAAGTTAGCTCATGAAACTATCTTCGAAGATCATCGAGAACTTTTAAGAGCTCATGAGAAATTATGCTTTGAAAAGCTCAATCTTGAGCAAGAGCATGAGTTCTTAAAAGCAATCAATGATGATCTCCGCAAGAAAAGTTCTTCTTACATTGCCAAGCGTTTACTCTTATCCACTTACATGCCTCAAGTCAAGTCTAACAAGAAAGATTCTTCCTCTAGTAGTAACAATGATCATGCTAAATCCAATATTGTTACTTCTAGTAGTTCTCTTGATTCCACTAATGATTCTCTTAGCCAAGTTACACTTGAGCAAGAAAATAGCTTATTGAAGGGAATTATAGAGAAATGAGTGTACAAAAGCCTTGCCGGGAGTAAGCAATCTGAGGAAATTGTGCGCAAGCAAGGAATGCACCGGAAGAATCAAGGTGTTGGTTTTGAGCGAAAGTTCAATGCCAATGGAGTTGAGTGGGAAGAAGATCAATACCCCAAGACAAAGTTTGTCCCTCAACAAGAGAAGTATACTTCCTTCAAGGGGACACAAGCTCAAGATGATCTTCCACCACAAGACTACGAGCAAAAAGGCAAGGACAAGCTTCAAGAGGAAATTGATGCATTTGAAGAAGCTCCAAAGACCTTAGTCAAGTGGATTCCCAAGACTACTTCAAGTTCCACTTCATCAAGTACGACTACAACTCCAAGGATTCCCATCAAGATGATGTGGATCCAAAAGAAGAAGAACTAGAGAGTTCTTGAGGGTGACTCCGCCAACATACTTCACTCTTATCATTTTGGCAAGAACAAGTGCAATCAACTTCCACATCGTGCACTAGTTCAAGGAGTCACAAACCCTCTTGTTGGTAAGACAAGGGACAAGGTAACCTAAAAGTTTTCATGGACATCATCTTTTGTGTGCATCACTCTATGTCTATGGATATCCTTGTTTGTTCCTTGTGGGACTAACCCATGTAGGTATTGAAAGTGCAATTCACTCAAATGGATAGCTCCAAGAGATCTACATCAACATTGAGCATCCACATCTTCGATATCTACATGAAGTCATCATCGACAAAACCCAAGGTTAGTTCATCCCTCTTAGGGGGAATATCACATCTAGGGGGAGCTTTACTCTAAGACTTGAGCTAAAACAACTCTAAAGATGTGAACACAACAATGCTTTATGTAAAAGTGGTAACCCCACTTGGGCTTAAACGATGAGTATGACCTATGATCAAGTGTTCTCACTTGACTCCTAAGTCAATATACTCATATATAGATGACCTAGTCATCACAAATTGCTTGATAGATGCTAGGATTGGTTGTGCATGCCTTGCCACATATTTCATTTGCCATCTTATTGTGTGAGCATGCTGGTTGCATATTTTACTCATTCGAGGACATCCACTTGTTGTTTTGATTGTTTGGTTTTATCTTCTTTTGCCAAGTGGATGGACAAGAATGCCTAAGAACCTCCTCTAGCTATCTATGCTTTTCTCGTCTCAAACTCTATTCATGCTGCATCACAAAATTTGATCAAGTCAGATTCGAACCACTCTGTGTGAGGAGCGCTCGGAGTCCCCGATTCGTCATAGACTTAAACTTCCAAAACCTCTTTATGATTCTCGATCTGACCGATACCCCACTTTCGGTCCTACCGAGATCATTAAGTTGATCTAGGTTTTCGATCTCGGTGCAACCAATTTGAACATTTTGGTCACACCGAGTTTCAGTAACTGCATGCAGTTATGAATCTCGGTGCCACCGAGTTGTTCCACTCGGTCACACCGACAGGGTCGGGCTATATATAGTCACGGGCAAAATTTGGAAATTTCTTCGAACCCCTTCGCCCGCGCGATAGCCTGCTCTGCCAACGTGGTCTCCGGATCGTCTTCTCGCCGCCAGCTGCCTCCAGTCGCTGGTCTCCGTCGCCGTCAACGGGAATTCCGCCCCGCCGTTGCCGCCGTAGCGAGTCTCCGCCGAGCTAGGGTATGGACTCGATCTTTGTACTATTCTCCAATCCAATTCTCAGCACATTGTGATCATCATGATTCTTGCCACGATTGAAACACTCCTATCCAGTTAATACGCCCGTAGATTAGCTTTGATTCGAAAATTTTAGGGTTAGGTTTCCGCCGAAACCATCTCGGACCCACCGAGTTGAAAAACTCGGTCCCACCGATTTGGCTTATGCCATTGCACAAGTGAGACTCGGTCTGACCGAGAATTACTTATCGGTGTGACCGATTTTGGAACTCTGTGAAACCCTAGCAGTCTCGGTGCCACCGAACAGTGACTCGGTACAACCGAGTTCACTAGTTTAGGTTCCAAAACTGCTTCGGTATCACCGAGTTTAAAAATCGGTAGATCTGAGATGATTTCAGTGGGAAACTAAAACTAAATTTTTGGATCATTCTTTTGCAAAAATCTCTGCATTTTGTGATGCTCATCTATTCTAGCTCATCTATAAACTATTCACAGGGTCAGCAGTCAGAGCTTGCAGCATGTCTGATCAGAGTGATAGCCAGAACTTGTCAGAGCAGCAAGTGCAGATGAGTGAGGGCACTAGTCCCTCCAGCTCTTCAGATGATGGCAGCAGAAGTACCCCAATCAATCTGCCAAAAGCTGCCACCAGACAGAGGAAGAAGAGAACTTCAGACTCCGAAGATGAAGATTATGTGGCAGAGGAAGAGGCCACATCAAAGAGAGTTGAGCCAGCTCAAGACACAAAGCCAGGTCTAAAGATCAAAAGGCCAGCAGGCAGGCAGCCTATGTCAAAGGCTAGAGCCTCAACTGAGAAGCCCACTCCCAAAGAGCCAGTTGCTGCAGAAGGAAAGAAGAGGAAGGAAAGGGTTAAGAAGACCGTAGCCAGAGTGCTAGGAAAGGCTTCCATCATGGAAGAGGAAGAGGAAGAGGAAGAAGAGGTAGCTGCACCAGCACCTAAGGCACCCAAGCTGATGGGTGATGCCATAAGATCAGGGGCTACTGCATCTAAGCCCAAAGCTGCCTCCAAGCCGAAACCAAAGAGGAATACAAGGAGCATTCCTGCAGCTGAGAAGAACAAGGCCCCAGTGCCTGAGACTGTTGCTGAAGAAGAGTATGAAGAGCAAGTTCTTAGAAAGCTCAAGCCCAAGATCCCAGACCACAATGATGCTCATCCTGTGGCTGAGGACATGAAGCTCAGGAGAGATTCAGGGCTGAGGAAGTGGAGAGAAGCAGACCCGTATGCTTCAAGGAGAAGGACTGCTGTGGATTACAGATTTCACACCAAGGAACAGCAGGACTTCTATGAGACAGTGCTTCTAGATAAGAAGCCCATTGTTTGTGACATGAGATGGGTCGACTGGACCTACATGAAGGAAAATGAGGAACACTACCCTGGAGTGTATGACAGCTTTAGTGCTTGTGGAGTTGCCGACTTTGTTGGGCAGAAGCTCACAAAGTGGAACGAGGAGCTTATCATGCAATTCTACTCCACGGCACACTTTTATCCAAATGGGAGGATAACTTGGATGTCTGAGGGTACGAGGTACCAATCTACAGTTGCTGAATGGGCTCAACTGATCAATGCCCCAGAGGAGCAAACAGATGACCTGGACATTTATGCCAAGAAAAAGATGGATCATAACTCAATGTCCAACATGTACAAAGAAATTCCAAATGAAGCTCTTGACACTTTCAAATTTGGCTCAGTGCATTATCTTCTATCAGGGCTGCCAAGCATCAATTGGATATTGAGGCACACCTTATTGCCCAAGTCTGGAGATCACAAGATGATCAGAGGCCATGCAATCAACTTGCTTCACGTCTTTGATGTGCCACAGAAGTTCAAGGTCATGAGCCTCACAGTAGAGACTATCAAGAGGACTGCAGCAGATCAGAAGAGGAGCTGTGGATATGCACCTCAAATTCAGGAGCTCATCAACTCTAAGATGGGCACGGGCATATATTTATTGGACAAGGAACACCTGCCCATCCGTCCAGATTTTGAGGACAATCAAGTTGTCATGACCGAGAATGAGCCATCGTCTGCCCAAGCACAAGCAAAGAAGGAGAAGGCAAGGAAGGAGAAAGCTGCCAAGATGCCAACTCAAGAGGAGGCATCTGAGTATTTCTTGAAAACTAAACAAGAGCAGCTTGGTTACCTGATTGCATCCACCCTGCGGATTGAGAAAGGACTAGCCACCCTAACTCAGAACCAGGCAAGCTTAGAGAGGATCATGGAACAAAAGTTCTATGACTTGGATGTCAAGGTGACAGAGATTCAGACTGTAGTGGAGTAGCTCCAGGATGACATGCAGGAGAGGAGAGGCAGGACTACCACTGATGCCTTTGCCAGAGTGCCACGAGGTCCGAGGTCGTCTGCCGTGCCAGTTGCTGCCACGAGAGCCACCACCTCAGCACCAGCTACAGCCTCAGTTCCACCAGCTCCAGCATCTACTTCAGCTCCAACTCCAGCGTCTACTTCAGCATCTACAGAAGCCTTCGTCCTTGGAGTGATCCGGACTCCACCACCACCAAAAGATCAAGCCTGAGCGTCGATCTAGCACTATGCATTTTCTAGGAACTTTTTGGTAACTTGTTGCCAAAGGGGGAGAAGATGTATAGATCATAGGCTTCGAGAGAGAGAGAGAGAGTGTTGTTTTTTTCTCTCTTGCTTTATTTGGTGGTTTCTCGAACTTGTTTGCTTTTGAGTGCTTGAGATACTATGTCATTGCTTGTGAGACATTGATGATCATGTGTTTGATCATAAGCTACACTTAATGCTTGCTTAATGCTATTATCTTATCTATCTTATGTGATCATTCACTATTCTTGGTGATGAGTGCATGTATTTCATTCTTATCATTTTAAGCGCTCCACCAAGATGTATGTGACATGGAAGAGTAACCCATGACTCTAACTCCTTGTGCATTTGCAGTCCAAAGCAAATTTTAAATATGCACAAACTTAGGGGGAGCTCTTACTTATCACATACTTCTCAAAGCGACGATATATTTCATGCTTATTATCATCTGTCGAAGCTTTGATCTATATGTTGTCATCAATTACCAAAAAGGGGGAGATTGAAAGTGCAACTATCCCTAGGTGGTTTTGGTAATTCATAACAACATATAGCTCATTGAGCTAATGCTATTCCAAGATGATTATTTCAGGAAAGCTCAATGATTGGCATGGCATGGATGTGAAAGTGGAACCCTCAAAATGCTAAGGACAAAGGATTGGATCAAGCTCAAAAGCTCAAGACTCTTCATTTTATATTTTAGTGATCCAAGATCACATTGAGTCTTTAGGAAAAGCCAATACTATCAAGGAGGGATGAGGTGTTGCTTAATGAGCCTCTTGCTTCATGTGCTTAGTGATATGCTCTAAAACCCTCAACTACTTTCCCATATCCACATATGACCTAAACCCTAAGCCAAACTCGGTCCTACCGATTCTTCCTATCCGGCGCCACCGAGTTTCACTTGTCATAAGCCATTGCCAAACCCTAGCAATTCGGTTCTACCGATATGGATCTCGGTCTCACCGAGATGGGATTGCAAACTCTCTGTTTCCCTTTTGTAACTTTTCGGTCTCACCGAAAGAGCGAATCGGTCCCACCGAGATTGCAATGTAAATTCAGTGTTTCCCCTTTGTAACTTTTCGGTCTCACCGAAAGAGCAAATCGGTCCCACCGAGTTTGCCTGACCAACTCTCTGGTTAGCTAATTAGCAAATTCGGTCTCACCGAGTTTGTGTAATCGGTCTCACCGAGATTACGTTATGCCCAAACCCTAACCATATCGGTCCTACCGAGTTGCATGTCAGTCCCACCGAAAATCTCTAACGGTCACTAGGTTTACATTTTCGGTCCGACCGAGTTTGTTGATTCGGTCCCACCGAGATTGGAAAACTGTGTGTAACGGTTGGATTTTGTGTGGAGGCTATATATACCCCTCCACCTCCTCTTCATTCGAAGAGAGAGCCATCAGAACACATACACCATTCCAACTCATATGTTCTGAGAGCGAACCACCTACTCATGTGTTGAGACCAAGATATTCCATTCCTACCATATGAATCTTGATCTCTAGCCTCTCCAAGTTGCTTTCCACTCAAATCTTCTTTCCACAAAATCCAAATCCTATGAGAGAGAGTTGAGTGTTGGGGAGACTATCATTTGAAGCACAAGAGCAAGGAGTTCATTACCTACACACCATTTGTTACTTCTTGGAGAGTGGTGTCTCCTAGATTGGCTAGGTGTCACTTGGGAGCCTCCCACAAGATTGTGGAGTTGAACCAAGGAGTTTGTAAGGGCAAGGAGATTGCCTACTTCGTGAAGATCTACCTCTAGTGAGGCAAGTCCTGTGTGGGCGATGGCCATGGTGGGATAGACAAGGTTGCTTCTTCGTGGACCCTTTGTGGGTGGAGCCCTTCGTGGACTCTTCGTGGGTGGAGCCCTGTGTGGACTCATGCAACCGTTACCCTTTGTGGGTGGAGCCCTTCGTGGACTCTCGCAACCGTTACCCTTTGTGGGTTGAAGTCTCCATCAACGTGGATGTAGGATAGCACCACCTATCCGAACCACGGGAAAAACATCCGTGTCTCCAATTGCGTTTGAATTCTCCAAACCCTTCCCTTTACATTCTTGCAAGTTGCATGCTTTACTTTCCGCTGCCAATATACTCTTTGCATGCTTGCTTGAATTGTGTGATGATTGCTTGACTTGTCCTAAAATAGCTAAAATCTGCCAAGAACTAAAATTGGGAAAAGGTTAAGTTTTTATTTGGTCAAGTAGTCTAATCACCCCCCTCTAGACATACTTTCGATCCTACAATCTAGGGTTTAGGCGGGAGGGGAGACACGTGAATTTCGAAGGGGGGGTGTATATATAGGCATAGAGGGAGCTAGGAGAGTCCAAATGAGGTGCGGTTTTCGGCCACGCGATCGTGATCGAACGCTCTAGGACATGGAGCAGAGTTTGGTGGGTTTTGGGCCAAATTGGAGGGGTGTTGGGCTGCAACACACACGAGGCCTTCTCGGTCCCTCGGTTAACCGTTGGAGTATCAAACGACGTCCAAATGGTACGAAACTTGACAGGCGGTCTACCGGTAGTAAACCAAGGCCGCTTGGCAAATCTCGGTCCAATCCGGAAATGTTTAATCCCCACACACGAAAGAAAGCTAGAAATGACCATCGGGGGAGAACGAAGCGCCGGAATGCAAAACGGACAACGGGGAAAATGCTCGAATGCATGAGACGAACACGTATGCAAATGCAATGCACATGATGACATGATATGAGATGCATGACAAAGACAACAACACACGGAGACAAAGACCCGAACCCGAGGAAATAAATATAACTTAACGGGAAACGGCAAGAGTTAGAGTACAAATAGGGAAAGTTACATCCGGGGTGTTACAACATCATGCCATGGCTCGGCGATTATTTGAACTGTTTTTCTTTAACTAGCCCCGCACATAACGCGAGGCAGTTTCTTGACACGTCTTGTCAAAGCAGAGATCGTGTTCCCCTTATTACGAGATTCTCATCAATACAGGCGTGGGTAACCCAAACGCGCCATCGATTACGGCGCTTGGGGGATAAGCGAGTTTTACCAGGCTAGTGGGGGCGCATAGTTTCGGCCGCCCTTATAAAGGGATAAGGTTTAACCTTTCTCTACCCACGCCTTCTTCCTCCTTGCTCATCCGTTCTTGCGCACTCGAGCTCCAACGCCCAAGCCCACATCCTTCCCCTCAATATTCTCCAAACATGTCCGGAGCAGGGGGCAAATGGATGGCTTCCTCCATTACGGAGGGGCACATCAAAAAGCTGCGCGGCGCCAGATACTTAGCCGCGAATATCGCACATCGACTGCCTGCTGCAGGGCAGATCGTTCCTAACCCGGAACCTCATGAGAGGGTAGTTTTCCTCCACCACTTCCTCCGCGGACTGGGGTTTCCCCTTCATCCATTCGTCCGTGGTCTCATGTTCTACTACCGGCTGGACTTTCATGATCTGGCCCCGAACTTCATCCTCAACATTTCGGCGTTCATCATCGCCTGTGAGGCTTTCCTCCGCGTCCGGCCCCACTTCGGCCTGTGGCTGAACCTTCAACATCAAGCCGAAGGTGGTGGGAGGTCAGTAAGCAGAATGCGGCGGAGACATGGTGGGCAAGATGCCCAATGTCACATGGCTTGAGGGCTCCTTCGTGGAGACCATAAAGGGGTGGCAATCGGCCTGGTTCTACATCACCGAGTCGCGCGACACTAAATGGGCGGCATCCCCCCGAGTTTTCGATCCGGATCCTACACGACTCACTTCCCTGGAAAGAGAAGGGATTGTCGTGGGGTGCATCGGTTGGAGCTGGACGGACTCCAGAAATGTATCCGGAATATGACGAGCAAGAAGCTTAAGCTCCGTCAACATAGTCAAGGTCATGCTCTACGCCGGATCCTCCCGTGCCAACAACGGGATTCAATTTATGGGATTTTCGACCCGGCCCGGCACCAGACTCTCAACGAGCTCTTCGACACGACGCACAAGGACGTCTAGAGTGTGCTGTTTAAAGGCGCCGAGGTCCCTCCTTCTCTCACCGAGGACCGCGGCTAAGCGCGAAGCGTCCTGCAAATCCGGTTAAGTTGCACATCTGGTAGGATATTTACTTCCCCGTTGGTTAACCACGTGCAAAGGTCTGAGCTCCCCTGCCTTTGACAGACTGGGTGGAGGCATCGAGCAGATCAACTTGTCCGGCCCCTCTGCCCGAAGACACTACGGACGCTCTCCTGACGGAGATGCTGAACTCTCGGCTCCTACCAGGTGCCGGAGAAGACCAAGAAGGCCAAGGCAACCAGAAAGAGTTCCCGGCGCAAGGTGTTATCGACTCATCCTGATAACTCTGCTACGCACTCCTCCCCCGAAGACGAGGAGGAAGATGAAGACGCTCCCCCTCCCCAAGTCGGGGGAGACAAGAAAAGGAAGGCCGCCCCAACTGGGGGGCGAAGGGTCCAAGAAGGGAAGGACTCTCCTTCCGGACAGTTCCACCTCACCGCCGGAGGCGAAGACGAGTGGCTGCTCAGGGCCAAGCCCCTGGCGAAGTCGTAAGTATTAGGATACTAGAGTAACTCATAGCATTCCTTTGTCGCACTGCTTCCCCTAACGCCGAATTGTGATTATGCAGACCGCCCCAACCCCATATCGACATATCTTCGTCGGACGGCTCCCTGGACTCGTCGGACATGGATAGCGATCCACTTCCGACCACCAGCTCCCCTTGCCCTACGGACAACGCCGAGGTGTTGTCTCAAGAGGCACCGACTCGAGGGGAGACAGTCACGGAGGTGCCTCAAGGCGACCTTCCGGACTCCGGGAGCAGAGGGAGCAAGGCCCCCGAGGGCTCCGAGTTTGGCCCTCAGCCGAACACCGCGCCGGAACCTCCAGCGGTTCCGGACTCAGGCAGACGGCCACCTTCCAAGAGGGGCAAGACGCCTGTGCCGGTGACCTCTGTCCATCCAGAGGCACCGGACAATCTGCTGGGAGTGCTTCGCAGCGCTTCCATCGACGAGGAGCACCGCACTATTATGAGTGCGATGGTGCAGAAGGTTCAGTCCGCCAAGAGCGGACTGACAGAAGCCTGTGCGAGCCTTCTAACAGGCTTTGAGGTAAGTATTGAAAATATACGAAAAATATTACCGCATAGACAGTAGCCCCTGATGCTCTGTTCGGTGTTCACAATGGAAAGCCGAACAGAGGATCGAAAAATATCGCAGGAGTCTAATATAAGTATGTATGTATGCATATGCAGGCTTTGCTGCTGACCTCTACCGCACTGACTGCGGAGGTCGCCGTATTGAAGCAGGTCCTCGAAGGGTCCCAGAAAGAGCTCGACCTTGCTAAGAGGCAGCTCGAGGAGAACAAAGGTAAGTAGTACCTAGTCTATGATATATAAAAAGAGTGGGATTGCAAAATGACAGGATCACCGTAAATTTTCCAGGGGCCACGACCGAGGTGGCGACCCTGAAGCAAGTGCTATCCGAGGCCGAAAACAAAGCGGCCAAGGAGCGCACCGAGCGGGAAAGGCAGAAGGCTCGAGTGGGCGAGGTGCAGCAAGAGCTCCACGCTCTCGTGACGAAACACGAGGCATTAGAGCTTGACTTGAAGACGCGAGAGTCCGAGCTTGTCGCGGCCCTCAAGAGCGAAAAGAATGCCAAGGCCGAAGCCCAAAAGGCCCTCTAGGAGATTGATGCGATGAAGAAGATAGCGGCGGGTAAGGCATTCTATATGCAAAGCAAGCATGCGAAAGTAAATTACTTGTTACTTACCCGAATCCGGAGCTCTCCAGGAGCATTCACAGATTTGCCCCGCAGCGTGTCGGATGCCGCACAGTTTTACCAGGCCGAGGAGGGAAGCTCAACGGAGAAGCTGTTCTGGTCTCAGTATACTGGGACCGAACACCCGGTGCCTACGAGCGACCAGCTGAAGCAGCTGGTCGAGCTACACAAGGCGGCCGAACTGGCCATGAAGGGCTTTATAGTCCGGATGTGGCCTGGCGACGCCCTTCCCAACAGCTACTTTGGCCTGGTGAGGCGGCTTGTGGATGCCTGCCCACGGCTGGAAGTCATCAAGCGGTCCGTCTGCATCGAAGGTGCACGCCGGGCTTTCGCCCGTGTGAAGGTGCAATGGGCCAAGCTGGACGCCGTGAAGCTGATCAAGGAAGGGCCGCCAGAGGGCAAGGAGCATCGCCACCCTGAGATGTACTATGAGGGTGTCCTGAAGGGCGCTCGTCTCGTAGCGAACGAGTGTATGCAAGATATAATATTTGAGTGAACTCGCTCGTGTAATCTTGTATTCATGAGAACTTGTTCATATGCGCTATGCAACACTTGTTTGAATTTAAAATATTACCTTCTGTTCGGCTGTGTATCAAATCTGAGAGATGGCTAGTCGTCGGCTTCTGCCCCCATGCCACGAGTGCTGGGGCGTTCGGGATAAACCTGAGCACTCTTGTTCCCATTTTTGGGTCCTTGGAGGGAGGTGCTCAGCACAACGAACAAGGCAATCGGACTATAATGCGTTATCACTCTCACTTAGCCATAGAATTCTATAATTTTAAATTTCGGTGAAGACCCTAGTGTTCAGAAGGCCGAAGTCGGGGAGCGATACATGCCTTAAGCCGGACAGGGCCGACTCCTCGCTCTAAGCGGCATAAGTCTTTAAGGACTCGAAAACCTCTCGAACAGCGACCAGTCTCTCGCCTTATCATGACAGTCAGTTTTAGCTTTCTCTACTGAGGTGCTTAGCCCAGCAGAACCGGGGCACAATCGCAGTAGTTCTCCCAGTGCTACCTTAGCCGATATAGCGGAACATAAGGTACCAAAACATAGGAGCCAGGCAAACCCAACAATTGACCAAAGACATGATTCGGAGCTGATGCATATAATGCTATAAGTTCGGGGTGCCGCACTGTCGAAAGTGTTCGGACTTCTCACGTCGTATTATGGGGTATGCTTAAGCCCCTAGCATATTGGCCATACCAAAATGTACGGGTGCTGGATGTCATGAATGAACATATATATTTAAAAAAGAATAATGCAATAATAGCCTTAATGCTATGCATTGTTTATTAAAAAAGGTGCGTTAAAGAAGAATGATACAGATAGTGCGATAAGCAAAAAGTAGGACTATGTACCCTCCAAGGGAAAGCTGAAGAATAGTATTAAAGCAAATATTTCACTCGTTATCGTAATCCACCTGGGAGTTCCGTGGTGTGACGCAGCTTTCTGCCTCCTTGGATGCTGCATCATGTGTTCGGCAATCCCGCTGCCGGACAGGATTTCCAGAGATTAATGTCCTGAAAGAGAAAGATAACAAAGCGGGAAGCCCCTAGTGCGGTTTAAGACGCGTCTTGGGGCGTGCCGTAGTCGTGCCCCCCTCCCCGCCTGTGCCCATGGTATCTTTAATACGTAATGATGTACGCGTGGCACGGGTTTCGCCGTTTGGCTAGGACCGGGGTGGGGGGTGCAATGCTATGCGAGCTTGGAACGTGCCAGGCGGTCTTGTTGCCGATTACTCCATGCGCGCTTGAAGGTGTTCGGGTCCTTAAACGCCGAACTAGTGGATTGCCTTAAGAGGCTGCTTTGCGCTTCCGCTGCGAGGGCCGCAGTGTGCTCCTCCGTGCGGAGAGAGCGCTCTGTGTTTCCATTAACTGTGATGACCCCTCGAGGTCCTGGCATCTTGAGCTTGAGGTATGCATAATGCGGTACCGCATTGAATCTAGCAAATGCGGTTCGCCCGAGCAGTGCATGATAACCACTGTGGAACGGGACTATATCAAAGATTAACTCTTCGCTTCGGAAGTTATCCGGGGATCCGAAGACCACTTCCAGTGTGACTGAGCCTGTGCAATGGGCCTCTGCACCTGGTATGACGCCTTTAAAGGTCGTTTTTGTGGGTTTGATCCTTGAAGGGTCTATACCCATTTTGCGCACTGTGTCCTGGTAAAGCAGGTTCAGGCTGCTGCCGCCATCCATAAGGACTCGAGTGAGGTGAAATCCGTCAATGATTGGGTCTAGGACCAGTGCGGCAAATCCGCCATGACGGATACTAGTGGGGTGGTCCCTGTGATCGAAGGTGATCGGACAGGAGGACCATGGGTTGAACTTTGGGGCGACTGGCTCCAACGCGTATACGTCCCTGAGCGCATGCTTCCGCTCCCTCTTGGGGATGTGGGTTGCATATATCATGTTCACCGTCCGCACTTGTGGGGGGGAACCTCTTCTGTCCTCCGGTGTTCGGCTGCTGGGGTTCTTCCTCGTCATCGCTATGTGGCCCCTTATCTTTGTTTTCGGCATTTAACTTGCCGGCCTGCTTGAACACCCAACAATCCCTGTTGGTGTGGTTGGTTGGCTTGTCGGGGGTGCCATGTATTTGACACGAGCGATCGAGTATACAGTCCAAACTGGACGGGCCCGGAGTGCTTCTTTTTAATGGCTTTTTCCGCTGACCGGGTTTAGAGCCTTTGAATCCGGCATTGACTGTCGTATCCTCGGTATTGTCGCTGTTAATGCCGCGCTTATGTTTGTTGCGACGTGACCTGCTATTTCCGTCCTTGGTATCCGAAGTACCATGGTTCTTTGATATGTTATTACTGTGAGCTAGCCAACTGTCTTCTCCACACAAAGGCGGGTCATAAGTGTCGTGAGGGCTGCCATAGATTTCGGCTTTTCCTTACCAAGGTGTCGGGCTAGCCACTCATCGCGGATGTTGTGCTTGAAAGCTGCTAGTGCCTCTGCATCCGGACAGTCGATGATTTGATTTTTCTTTGTTAGGAACTGTGTCCAGAATTGCCTGGCCGATTCTTCTGACTGCTGAATTATGTGGCTCAAGTCATCGGCATCTGGTGTTCGCACATAAGTGGCCTGAAAGTTGTCGAGAAATGCGGCTTCCAAATCTTCCCAATAGCCAATGGACTCTGCTGGCAAGCTATTGAGCCAATGCCGAGCTGGTCCTTTGAGTTTGAGTGGGAGGTATTTAATGGCATGTAGATCATCACCTCGTGCCATGTGGATATGCAGGAGGAAATCCTCGATCCATACCGCAGGATCTGTTGTGCCGTCGTATGATTCTATATTTATGGGTTTGAAACCCTCTGGGATTTGATGATCCATTACTTCGTCTGTGAAGCATAAGGGGTGTGCGACGCCTCTGTATGGGGCTATATCACGGCGCAGCTCCAATGAGTCTTGCCCACTGTGCTCGGCCCGTCCGGATTTACTTTTACTGTATCCGGCGTGACGATTATTGTCTCGCATAGTGGCGCGCCCTCGTGATCAGTAGATCGATCTTGCATGTTTTGCTTTGTCCTCCAATATGTCTCGCAGGTCTGGCATATTTCCCCATGCCTTTTTATCTGAATGGCGTCGGGGTGCAGGCTGAGCTTTTGGCTAGAATGCCTCTCTGTCACGGCCACGAGGTGGCCGATCAGCCGCGTCATACGCTTCTTCCTCCAGTCGAGGTAGCAACCTGCATTTTGGGTAACTCTTGGAGGGGCGTTCGAGTTTATATTCCTCGACCACAAGGACTTCATTCCATCTGTCGGCTAGCAGATCTTGATCAGCTTGAAGCTGCTGCTGCTTTTTCCTAAGGCTATTTGCCGTGGCTATAAGCCGGCGCTTGAAGCGCTCTTGTTCGACGGGATCCTCTAGCACGATGAATTCGTCATGGTCGAGGCTTGCCTCGTCTTCGGAGGGAGGCATGTAATTATCATCCTCCTCCTCTTCATCTGCCGCTCTCTCAAGAGGGCTGGCTTCTCCCTCCTCCTACCATAAATCATGCTGGGGGGGATTGTTGCCATCTTCGGCACTATCCGGAGTGCTATTATCTCCTGTGCCGGCATCACCACTTTTGCTTTGGCGGGACTTAGAGCGGCACCACTGACGTCGGTGCTTGGGTTGCTTCTTGGAGGGGTCATCCTCCGCTGTCTCATTGCCATTACCTTCTTTGGGTGTGTCCACCATGTATATATCGTATGATGAGGTGGATGTCCAGTGCCCTGTGGGCAGTGGTTCCTCTTCGTCTCCCGCATCGTCGTCCATGCCGTCGATATCTCCGGAGTCAAAGTCGAGCATGTCGGTTAAGTCGTCGACAGTGGCTACTAAGTGGGTGGTGGGTGGGCAGAGAATTTCTTCGTCATCCGCATCCCAATCCTGCCGGACATAGTTCGGCCAGGATCCTTCTGACAAGGAGAGAGACCTTAATGAGTTCAGTATGTCGCAAAGGGCGAGTGCTGAAAAATATCCGCGGAGGTAAACTCCATGATCGGCGCCCAATCAGATTCACTAGGAACGGGCGCACGCGGTTCGGAGTCCATGGCCGGAGAAGGATCCGGCAGTTTGACAACACGGCTCTCGTGCAGGGTAAGGTCGATGTTCGGCTCGATTGCCGCTGAGGATAAGGCCTCCGTGGCGTGGTCTATCCACCCGTCCATGGACGGCGCAACTGGCTCCGAATTGAGGGTCGGAGCGACTGCCGGTGCGATCTCCTGAACACTGTCCGATGGTAGAGCTAAATCGTACTCATCGTGACCGTGTGACGCACAAGGCAGAGGCTCGAATCCGTCAAAGATCAAGTCTCCGCGGATACCGGTGGTGTAGTTTAAGCTTCCAAACCTGACCTGGTGGCCAAGGGCGTAAATTTCGATCTGCTCCAGATGGCCAAGCGAGTCGGCCCGCAGTGCGAAGCCGCCGAACACAAAGATATGTCCGGGGAGAAAAGTCTCACCCTGGACTACATCGCTATCGATGATTGTAGGAGCCATCAAGCCTAACGGCCATGACACAGAGGAACTCTCAATGAAAGCACCAATGTCGGTGTCAAAACCGGCGGATCTCGGGTAAGGGGTCCCAAACTGTGCGTCTAAGGCGGATGGTAACAGGAGGCAGGGGACACGATGTTTTACCTAGGTTCGGGCCCTCTTGATGGAGGTAAAACCCTACGTCCTGCTTGATTTATTTTTGATGATATGAGTATTACAAGAGTTGATCTACCACGAGATCGGAGAGGCTAAACCCTAGAAGCTAGCCTATGGTATGATTGTATATTGTCCTACGGACTAAAACCCTCCGGTTTATATAGACACCGGAGAGGGTTAGGGTTACACAAGGTCGGTTACAAAGGAGGAGATATCCATATCTGTACTGCCTAGCTTGCCTTCCACGCCAAGTAGAGTCCCATCCGGACACGAGACGAAGTCTTCAATCTTGTATCCTCATAGTCCAATAGTCCGGCCAAAGGATAGAGTCCGGCTGTCCGGAGACCCCCTAATCCCGGACTCCCTCAAGGGGTTAGTTTCCACATCAACAGTTGAAGACATAGCAACAGTAGTAGCAGTAGAACATCCAGCAACAGAAGCAGCATTATCACGCTCAAGACATTTTCAACATGGTGGCTCAAAGTCTTCCTGAGCAGAACTGATCTGTTGAGCGCGGAGTGACTCGTTCTCCTTTTGAAGATCTTCATAAGCCGATCCCAAGTTCTCAAGCTCTTGCTTCCTTTGAAGAATCATAGGAGAGCTTTTCATGAGTAGTTGAGAGCGTTTCATGATGACTTTCAAGTTCCTCGTACTTAACATGAAGACTTTTAATGTCTTCAATTAAGGATTGTGTTCGAGTCATTTCTACGTCCAACAGGTCATCACTTTTGTCTAGCAACTTTTGAATATGTTCCATAGCATTTTGTTGTTCTATTGCATTTTTAGCAAGTGCTTTATAGCTAGGTTTAGATTCACATTCAGAGTCATCTTCACTCGAAGTTTGAAAGTAAGCATCACGTGAGTTTACCTTGGCACCACGTGCCATGAAGCAGTAGGTGGGAGTAGAGTCATCCTCATCATTAGCATCAGTGTTGGTGACGAAGCCATTGTCTTCAGTGTCGAAGATGGACTTGGTGACATACGCTGAAGCTAGAGCCATGCTTGCCACGCCTGAATCATATTCCTCTTCAAACTCCACCTCTGCCTCCTTAGGTGCAGACTCCTCCTCTGAATCCATCTCCTCGCCAACAAACACACGAGCCTTGCTGGATGAGCTCTTCCTGTGTGATGAAGACCTTGGCGAAGACTTGGAAGAAGACTTTGAGAATTTCTTCTTCGTCTTCTCATCAGAATCATATTCCTTGCTCTTCTTCTTCTTGGTCTCATTATCCCACTGAGGACACTCAGAGATGTAGTGACCAGGTTTCTTGCACTTGTGGCATGTTCTCTTCTTGTAGTCATGTGAGGAAGCTTCATGGTTTCTTCAGTTGGATCTTGAGGACTTTCTGAAGTCTTTCTTCTTGATGAACCTCTAGAACTTCTTTACAAGCGTAGCAAGCTCCTTACCAATGTCTTCAGGGTCCTCGGAACTACAGTCAGATTCTTTTTCAGATGAGGAAACAACTTTTGCCTTCAAAGCGCGAGTTCGGCCATAGTTGGGACCATAGATATCTCTTTTCTCATCTTGCTGGAACTCATGTGTGTTGAGCCTCTCAAGTATGTTAGACGGATCGAGAGTCTTGAAGTCAGGGCATTCTTGAATCATCAGGGCCAAGGGGTCGAATGAGCTGTCAAGTGATACGTCTCCAACGTATCTATATTTTTTGATTGCTCCATGCTACATTATCTACTGTTTTGGACATTATTGGGCTTTATTATCCACTTTTATATTATTTTTGGGACTAACCTATTAACTGGAGGCCCAGCCCAGAATTGCTGTTTTTTGCCTATTTTAGGGTTTTGAAGAAAAGGAATATCAAACGGAGTCCAAACAGAATGAAACCTTCGGGAACGTGATTTCCTCAACGAACAAGACCTAGGAGACTTGGACCCTACATCAAGAAACAAAGGAGGAGGCCACGAGGTAGGGGGCGCGGCTACCCCCCCAGGCGCGCCCTCCACCCTCATGGGCCCCCTGTTGCTCCCAACGTACTCCTTCCTCCTATATATACCTACATACCCCCAAACAATCAGATACGGAGCCAAAACCCTAATTCCACTACCACAACTTTCTGTATCCACGAGATCCCATCTTGGGGCCTGTTCCGGAGCTCCGCCGGAGGGGGCATCGATCACGGAGGGCTTCTACATCATCACCATAGCCCCTCCGATGAAGTGTGAGTAGTTCACCTCAGACCTACGGGTCCATAGTTATTAGCTAGATGGCTTCTTCTCTCTTTTTGGATCTCAATACAATGTTCTCCCCCTCTCTTGTGGAGATCTATTTGATGTAATCTTCTTTTGCGGTGTGTTTGTTGAGACCGATGAATTGTGGGTTTATGATCAAGTCTATCTATGAACAATATTTGAATCTTCTCTGAATTCTTTTATGTATGATTGGTTATCTTTGCAAGTCTCTTTGAATTATCAGTTTGGTTTGGCCTACTAGATTGATCTTTCTTGCAATGGGAGAAGTGCTTAGCTTTGGGTTCAATCTTGCGGTGTCCTTTCCCAGTGACAGTAGGGGCAGCAAGGCAGGTATTGTATTGTTGCATCGAGGATAACAAGATGGGGTTTTCATCATATTGCATGAGTTTATCCCTCTACATCATGTCATCTTGCTTAAGGCGTTCTGTTTCCATGAACTTAATACTCTAGATGCATGCTGGATAGCGGTCGATGAGTGGAGTAATAGTAGTAGATGCAGGCAGGAGTCGGTCTACTTGTCTCGGACGTGATGCCTATATACATGATCACACCTAGATATTCTCATAACTATGCTCAATTCTGTCAATTGCTCAACAGTAATTCGTTCACCCACCGTAGAATACCTATGCTCTTGAGAGAAGTCACTAGTGAAACCTATGGCCCCCGGGTCTATCTTCATCATATTAATCTTCCAATACTTAGTAATTTCCTTTGCTTTTTTACTTTGCTTTTTATTTTACTTTGCATCTTTATCATAAAAATACCAAAAATATTATCTTATCATATCTATCAGATCTCACTCTCGTAAGTGGCCATGTAGGGATTGAGAACCCTTATCGGCGTTGGTTGCGAGTAATTATTTTGTTTTGTGCAGGTTGAGGGACTTGCACGTAGCCTTCTACCTAGATTGATTACCTTGGTTCTCAAAAACTGAGGGAAATACTTACGCTACTTTGCTGCATCATCCCTTCCCCGGGGAAAACCAACGGAGTGCTCAAGAGGTAGCATCAAGTGATCTCAGTAGCGTCTTGACGATTTCGTGCTTGGTGATCTCAGTGGCGCTGAGTGCGCGAAGCTCATTTGTGATATCAGTGAGGCGATCAATTGTGAGCTAGACATTCTCATTGTCATTTCTCTTGAAGCGGTTGAAGAGGTTGCGAAGAACACTGATCCTTGAGTCTCTCTGGGTTGAGATGCCTTCGTTGACCTTGGAGAGCCAGTCCCAGACTAGCTTCGCAGTTTCTAGAGCACTCACACGACCATACTGTCCTTTGGTCGGATGACCACAGATGATGTTCTTAGCAGTCGAGTCCAGTTGAATGAACCTCTTGACATCAGCAGCAGTGACACCTTCACCGACCTTAGGAACGCTGTTCTTGACGACATACCAGAGGTCAACGTCAATGGCTTCAAGATGCATGCGCATCTTATTCTTCCAGTAGGGGCAATCAGTCCCATCGAAGACAGGGCACGCAACAGAGACTTTGATTATCCCCGCAGTCGACATAGCTAAAACTCCAGGTGGTTAAACCTAATCACACGGAACAAGGGAGCACCTTACTCTGATACCAATTGAAAGTGCTAGTTATCGACTTGAGGGGGGTGAATAGGCGATTTTTATGAAAGTCTTCACAACACTAAGGCTTTGAAGACAAACAGAAAAATTGAACCTATTGATATGCAGCGGAAGGTAGACTACACTAGACAAGCTATAGTCAATTAAGCAATGAAGTGAAATCACGAAGACTATCAACAGCTAGGTAGTATGGATCAGGATGGAAGATAGTATGAAGCCAAATAGTAAATAGTCTTCACTCAGTGAAGTCAATCAAATCATGAAAGCAAGCAATGACTTCACGAAGACAAACTGTAAAGTAAAGGGAAGTGAAGGATAGACCAAGTAGCTTGATGAAGACAAGGATTTGGTAGACCAGTTCCAGTTGCTGTGACAACTGTACATCTGGTTAGGGAGGCTGAGATTCAATTCAGAAGACCACGTCTTCACCTTATTCCCCTTGAGCTAAGGACACACAGTCCTCGCCCAATCACTTTGGTAAGTCTTCAAGGTAGACTTCCAAACCTCCACAGACTTCGTTCACCGACGATCCACAATGACTCTTGGACGCTCAGAACGCGACACCTAACCGGCTGGAGGATTCACATTCCTCAAGTGTAACAAGTCTTCAGATCACGCAGACAGAAAGACTTCAGTGATGCCTAACACTCTTTGGCTCTGGGTGTTTTGGGCTTTGTCCTCGCAAGGATCTCTCTCTTAAATGCTTCGGAGGTGGGTTGCTCTCAAACAACAAAAGCCGTGCACTAACTCTGAGCAGCCACCAATTTATGGTGTAGGGGGTGGGCTATTTATAGCCAGGAGGCAACCCGACCTGATTTGTTCGAAATGACCCTGGGTCACTAAGGAACTGACACGTGACCAACGGTCAGATTTCAAACACACGCGGCAGCTTGACTTGGGCTACAAGTAAAGCTGACTTATCCAGCTCCAGATAATATTTGCTCTCGTTGTCTTTGCTCGAAGACATAGGATTTGGTTGAGCATCACATCATTCACTCTAACTTTGTTCACTTGGACCCCACTTAACAGTACGGTGGTTCCTATGACTCAACAAAGAAGAAAAGGAAACTACGAAACAACTATGTCTTCGTACTCCATAGTCTTCATATGATGTCTTCTCATGTCATAGTCTTCAATGTGAATCTTTTCACAAACCACCATTGTCTTCAATGTCTTCACACATTTTTAGGGGTCATATCTGGTAGGTAAACCGAATCAATATGGGACTACTACCTGTGTTATCCTGCAATTCTCACAAACACATTAGTCCCTCAACCAAGTTTGTCGTCAATACTCCAAAACCAACTAGGGGTGGCACTAGATGCACTTACACTTCTGTCCCATTATCTTTGGTAGACCTTTCTTGAACACCGTTAATGCTAGAATAGACTGTGAGAAACAAACTGTCGGTGTTAGTTTGGATGATGAGTCTCATGAGTTTAATCTTTCCAAGTTTAGTAGAAAACTTCATGAAAAAGAATTGCCTAGTAAAGATGAATTAATTGGTCTTGCTTCTATTGTTGTGCCTCCTACTGATCCACTAGAACAATATTTGCTAGACCATGAAAATGATTTACATATGCATGAAAGAAATGAAATAGATAAGATTTTCTTTGAACAACGTCCTCTTCTTAAACATAATTTGCCTATTGAAACTCTAGGAGGACCTCCTCCACCTAAAGGTGATCCTGTGTTTGAATTAAAACAATTGCCAGACACTTTGAAATATGCTTATATTGATGAAAAGAAGATATATCATGTTATTATTAGCGCTAACCTTTCAGAACATGAAGAAGAAAGATTATTGAAAGTTCTAAGGAAGAACTGAGCTACTATTGGATATACTCTTGATGATTTAAAGGGCATCAGTCCCACTCTATGTCAACACAAAATTAATATGGAACCTGATGCTAAACCCGTTGTTGATCACCAACGTCGGTTAAACCCGAAGATGAAAGGAGTGGTAAGAACGGAAATATTAAAACTTCTGGAAGCAAGTATAATCTATCCTATAGCTGATAGTAGATCGGTGAGTCCTGTTCATTGTGTCCCTAAGAAAGGAGGAATAACCGTTGTTCCTAATTATAAGAATGAACTTATTCCACAAAGAATTGTTACAGGTTATACAATGGTAATTGATTTTATAAAATTAAACAAAGCAACTAGAAAAGATCATTACCCTCTGCCTTTTACTGATCAAATGCTTGAAAGATTATCCAAGCACACACATTTTTGCCTCCTTGATGGATATTCTATTTTTTTTCACAAATACCTGTTTCTCAACCTGATCAAGAAAAGACCACTTTTACTTGTCCCTTTGGAACATATGCTTATAGACATATGCCTTTCGGTTTATGTAATGCACCTGCTACCTTTCAAAGATGTATGAATGCTATATTCTCTGACTTTTGTGAAAAGATTGTTGAGGTTTTCATGGATGACTTCTCTATTTATGGGAAGTCTTTTGATGATTGTTTAAGCAATCTTGATCGAGTTTTGCAGAGATGTGAACAAACAAATCTTGTCTTGAATTGGGAGAAGAGCCACTTTATGGCTAATGAAGGCATTGTCTTGGGTCATAAAATTTCTGAAAGAGGTATTGAAGTGGACAAAGCAAAGGTTGATGCAACTGAGAAAATGCCATGTCCTAAAGATATCAAAGGTATTCGTAGTTTCTTAGGTCATGTTGGTTTCTACAGGAGATTTATCAAAGACTTTTCTAAAATTTCTAGTATTCTTATGAATCTTTTGCAAAAGGACATTCCTCTTGTTTTTGATGATGATTGTTTAGAAGCCTTTGAAACACTCAAGAAAGCCTTAATTTCTGCACGTATTGTTCAACCACCTAATTGGAACTTGCCTTTTGAAATTATGTGTGATGCTAGTGATTATGATGTAAGTGTTGTTCTACGACAAAGAGTTGATAAGAAACTGAATGTTATTCATTATGCTAGTAAAACTCTAGATAGTGCTCAACAAAATTATGCTACTACTAAAAAAGAAGAATTCTTAGCAGTGGTGTTTGCTTGTGATAAATTTAGACCTTACATTGTTGATTCAAAAGTAATTGTTCACACCGATCATGCTACTATTAAATATCTTATGGAAAAGAAAGATGCTAAACCTAGACTTATTCTTTGGGTTCTTGTAAGTGCATCTAGTGCCCCTTAGTGATTTTGGTGTATTGAAGACTTATAGGTTAAGGGACTAATATGTTTGTGAGTGTAAACAGGTCTATTAGTCTATGAGGAGTTTGATATTTACAGAGAAAGTCGACCCCTAAAAATGAATGTCTTCATTTGAATACTTTGGCTTTCTAAAGACTTTGAAAGTGAAGAAATTGGTGTGATCCAGAAGACTTGATATTCATGCGAGGAATATGAAGCTCGAAGACTTTTGTTTTCATAGTTTCATTTTTCTCTTTCTTCAGTCATAGGAAACACCTTACTGTTAAAGGGGGTCGAGGTAAAACTAAGGAAAAGTTTCCAAGTGATGCTCAACTCAAAATCCTACACCTACCAATCCCTTCGAGTGAAGCCATTGGAAATATCATACAGTTCAGTCAATTTCTTCAGTGACAGAGATGAAGATCTTCTGTTCTCTGAGGAATTTGTTCTGACTGAGAAGTTAGGAATTCGCCAGTGCGGATTGCCTACAAGTGAGGAACATGATAGCCTTGAGGAATTTGAAAGCTCAAATTTCCAACCGTTGTTGTGCTATGTGCCAGCTGTCCCAAAATATCTACCCACCTAACGGTCATATCATTGAAGGGCATTTGTATCTTATCATGTCGGGCTGCTCCCTAGGCTATAAATAGCCGCCCCTACAACCACTAGCTGGTTGGCTGCTCCATGAGAAACTGACACTTGTCATTGAGAGCATCCCATCCTCCTAGGACTTTGAGCTAAAATCATCAAGTGAGGAAAAACCCAAAACCCAAACCAAACACCTACAAACCCAAAGTGATTGAGCATCACTGAAGAGATTGTTCCTGTGTGGAACCGATGCTTGTTACCTTTGAGGATTGTGCATCCTCCAGACAGTTAGGCGTCATGGTCTACAACATCCAAGAGGAAATTGTGGATCACCGAGTGACCGAGTCTGTGAAGGTTTGGGAGTCACCTGAAGACTTACCACGAGTGATTGGGAGAGGTCTGTGTGACCTTAGCTCAAGGAGAATATGGTGAGGTCTGTGTGTCCGGGACTGTGTGTCCTCAGGTTTAAATACCTAGCCGCTCCAACTAGACGTACAACTGTCACAACAGTTGGAACTGGTCTACTAAATCACTGTCGTCACCGAGCTAACTGGTTCTATTTCCTCAACCCTTTCATTTTGTCATTATTGTGTTGTTGTACCTGATCGTTACTCTTTGAAGACTTTGATTGAAGACTTTCTCAATTTCTCCAGTTCAAATTCTTCAGTCAGTTTGTCTTCAGCCTACTTATCCTATGTTTACGCTTTCTGTACTCTGTGCTTGTTTTTCATTTCTTCATGATGACTGTGCTACTACTCTGTTGTGCTTGCATTTGAGTACTTATTCCGCTGCTAAGTAGTTCATTGCTTAGGAATTTCCTCACCCTGAAATGCCTCAGTGTCGAATTTCTAAAAATCGCCTATTCACCCCCTCTAGTCAATATAACGCACTTTCAATTGGTATCAGAGCGAGGTACTCCCTTGTTCTATGTGATTTTGGTTTAACCGCCTGGAGTTTTAGTTATGTCGACCGCAGGAATGAAGGCAGTGACATGCGCCATCTTTGATGGTCATGATTATCCCAAGTGGAAGGCCATGATGAAGAAGTGCCTCATGGCGATGAACAACGAACTATGGACCGTCACTGAGATTGGTCTTACCGATCTATGCAAGATGGTGGAGGCTGATGATATTCGCATGTACACTCTACTTAATCTCACAGCGAAGGACATCATCTACTCCGGCTTGTCCCAAAATCAGTTCAGGAACATTATGCATCTCAGCCATGCGAAGCTCATCTGGGACCAACTCTCTCAGGTCTATGAAGGTCATCAAACTCATCATGATCCCTGGTTTAAGGATTTCATGGAATCGCGCAAGGCTATGACTTTCGATCCGGAATCATCATCCTCTTCACCATGCTGTGACAGCCTGGTTTTTGCCCTCTCTCATTTGCTTGATTATCTTTTGGATTCAATTTGAAACTTGGAGTTTTTGGATCTTTTCATATGGACTTAAACACTTGGGTACCCTTGGCTTTGACCCAAGTGCTTCATTTCCCTCCCTTATCACCATTCCCCTTCTGATCCACCCCAAAATAATCTTTGGAATATTTTTCTTAAATGAAAAATATTCATTTCTCTCTCAAAAACCCTAGCTAGATCACTATGCTCCAAAGCAACCCTAATTTTTATGGCGCAGAAAAATCTGAGATAATTCACAAATATTCTTTGAACCCTAGGGCACCTTCCTGAGCAAAAATATTTCATCACTTTATGGGATATTTTTGCTACAGAAAATATTTTCTGTTCTGGACGGAAATGGTGGTTTCTACAGCAACTACCATTTTACTTGCTCCATTGTGCCTGTTTTTTCTTGTGCTTTTTCACCTTAGTAACTCATGGCTAACCTCCAAAGCACAGCCAACAACTCCCAGCCATTTGACCTCAGTAACCTCTCAAAGTTACTGACCAGAAACTTACCTGGCATGTAAAAACTTCTCTACTGCACCTGGATCCAAACCAAAGCGTGGTAACCTCTCAATCTACCACGAACAACACGCCAGACATGAAGTTTAGGCTTAGCTCGGCCTGATGTCATAGTCCACGCGGTGACTGTGTTCGTCCAGGGGTGCTGGCATGCGTGTCGACACGCTCTGAGTGCCGCTGAACGCTCTGTTCACGCGTGCTCGCTTCCCCCACCTGCCGTAGTGCGCCAAACTTCGCCACCATCTTCGTCTCAACGTCCTTAACTCCTCCCTGGCGCTCGCCGATGCCGAAGCTCGCCCAGCGAGCACGGGCGCAGTCCGGCCAACCCAATAGTGCGGTGCGCACTATGCTCATTGCCTTCCCCTCGCTCATGTGCTCGCCCCCACTCGCCCACAGTTCCCGCGTGAGCTACGTCGCCTTCTCCCCCTCTCACTGACGCCGCTCGTCACCGGGCGCCGTGGACAGGTGTCCACCGGTGGAGCCCGAACCCCCCTCTCCGCTCGCCTATAAATGGAGCCGCCCCCAATCTCCTCGAGCACCATCCACCACTCCCACACAACCCACAAGTGAGCAGGAAGCAGTAGCCCGGCCGGGCAGGCCGCAGGCCGCCGTCCTCGAGCTCGAGCTCGCCGGCGAACCCCTCTGGTCGCCGCGGTAGCTCCAGCCCATCCCAGGCCAGGGCAACACTTCCCAGGGCCTCCTCCTCTCTCCGGTGAAGCCATCACGTCCACCTGGAGCCCCTGGAGTTGCCTCTGCTCGCCGTCTTCTTCATCTCCGGCGACCACCGCGTTCTGCCTCTACTTGCAAGGTTGATTCCGACGCCGTCCGACCACCCCTAGCCACGCTACGGGTATGGGCATATTGTTCTTTGCAAAGAAATCTAACAGCTCACCAAAAATGAGATTTTTCTGAGCTGTCTAGAATTTCTAGTGATTTTCAGAAGAGTTCTTGATATTTTCTTCTTGTGTTTAAAATTATTTTCAGAGGGTGAGGCTTGTCTTGAGGATCACCAGAAGGCTTGTGAACCTCATCTGCACTAAGGCAAGCCACAGCAACATTTTCATGGTGCCATTTCAATATTGATGATTTTCTTACTTGAATGATATGATCAATCCATGTATTCAAATAACTATTATGTTTTTTTATATTCTGTTAAGTGTGTGTTGGTATTATGCTTGATTTACAGAACCTTGAAACTAGCTTAGTTGGTAAAGAAGCTAAGATATAATTATGATAACGATAAAATGATTTGTTATGCATGTGGATAATGGATTAAAGTTATTTTCTTACATAAATAAAAATGGTTAAATTTGCTAGAAAATATCCTGTTAAGTGCTTGTTTAGCCAATTTACCTAATTTATAGAATGTTTGAACCTAACTTGATTGGTAAAGAAATTAGGATTTGCTTGCGATGATGATAGTAGAAGCTTTGCTATGCATGCGAGAAATTAACCGGAGTTATTTTCTTGCATGAGAAAATTATATTGCTTGTTGCAAAATATATGGTTAAAGTAAGCCAGGAAAGTAATATAAGTTTTTGATGCTTATGTTTAGTGTGAATATGGTTGACATCAGTCATTTTCGTATTATGTGATGCATGTGTAGTATTGCATTTCATGGCATGCTATGACACCGGTCATTTTCCTTTTAAGTTGAACCTGAATATAACTCAACCTAAATATATCGTTGACTGGGTCATGGTGCCGCTGAATCGAGATTTTCCCAGTGCAACCACATTTTCCTTTGTGGGAAGGCCTTGATTCGGTCCATTGACATGCCTCTGGTCAGTGCCTCCAACTAGGGAAGGTTATGGGCATGGTTACCCTGCCTCGGTAAGCAGGCATAACCTTGTGTGCCCCTGTTTGAGATTTTTGGTATCGGTCCCCGTGAGGGAAGTTTTGGCCACGACGGTGGTCGGTGTGTCTTTGGTAGACACGGGGCCACCCAGGACTAGCCCGTTGGGGATTGGGTCGGAGTTGCCGGGAGAGTGTCATGGCAATGGAAGGGTTTCGTCGGAATGTCGTTGGTCCACCTGAATGGGAGTGTGAGGCCATGGGTTCTGAGCTGTGGGTACCTCTGCAGAGTGTATAATCTATCGATAGTCGAGTCCACGGTTACAGACAACTCGTAGTAGGTCCCACCATGAGTCAACGTTTAATAAACATGCACACTAAGTTATGATCATTGCAATGATGATGATGGCTGAAAGGCCATCGAGATTTTCGATACCACGATGGTGGTTTGGTGGTGATCACCGTAAGGATCACGAGTTACTTTGGTGGTGATCGCCGTAAGGATCACGAGTTACTTTGGTGGTGATCGCCGTAAGGATCACAAGTTACTCTAGTTAAGACCACAATGGTGGTTTGGTGGTGATCGCCGTAAGGATCACAAGTTACTCTGGTTAAGACCGCGATGGTGGTTTGTTTGTGATCCGAGAACGATCACGATTGGTAAGTCGGTACCGCGGGATGTTTATCCCAGGAGCATGAGCACAACATGTTGGAACATTATTTCATCATTAATTGGTTAAATATCATGATATTGTTTGTCATTATGATTATGCCTGTTGTGAGCTTGCAAGTACATTCAATGTACTGACCTGGCGTGTCATGCTAGATTTTAGGAAAGTCGCGTTGGAAAGGAGCGCTGCTCGATTCTATATCGTATCCACATCGGTGTCCCTGTGATATGGAGTTTCCGCTACGACGTTGTTCCGCTGCCGCTTAGTTGATATGATCGAGGCCCCTTTATGTTCACTAAATAATGTACATATTGTTCAGCCACACCGTACGTGCTGCTCGGCCTCGACATCTGTTGTAATATAAACTCTGAGCCGCTAGCATCAATAAAGTGGTTGTTTTTCTGTACCAGGATGTTGTGTGTTGCCAAAAGACATGGTCTCTGGCTGGCAATGCAGGGTAAATTGGTCGCTCTGAGCCGGGGTGCCACAATGCTTGGTATCAGAGCCGCGCTGACTGTAGGCCACGCTAGACTACGACGTGTTAACTAGACGTTAGATACGAGTTTAAGTTGAGTGTCGGTAGCAATTGTAGATGGTTGTTGCATTGCATGCACTTGATTTATATTTTTATGCTAACCTGCTAATGGTTCTGAGTGTAGATGGCTCCGGTGCCGTATCTGTGCCAGCTGCAGCTGATGCCGTACACGTTACTACACCTTCTTCGCAACATGTGGCGTCGGCTGTACCCCCTCGGAGACGATCCAGTCTATCGTGTGTATCGGGAGCGTCTAGCTGATTCAGTGTATGAGTATCACACAATGGTTACTCTACGCACTAGTTCCGATTCCGGCTCTTACACTCGTATCTCTCGGAGCGGTTACGCCTCTACCGCTTCTCAGGCTGTCCAGTTTGCTGCATTCGAGGTCCTTGTCGAGCTTCGTTACAACGAGATCCGAATGCAAAACCATCCAGGTTTCTTTTCCTACCCTTCTCTACACGATAATGGTAGTGTCCATTTCCAGATCATTGATCCGGAGTCTGATAGCGTTGCTAGCCACCTTGCTCGTTATGTCACTGCTAGCTATCTTATGATCCACGAGCTGGCTCGAGAGCTGACTCGTGCCCGTACTGCTTTAGCCGCTGCTTTGGTCACTACTAGATCTGCCACTACTCCATCTTCTCTGGGATTTACTCCCTATATTCCAGCCAATTCTAGTTCCCCTGTTTCACCGGTTACTCCCTCGAGTAGCTCAGGCACTTCGACGGTGAACCCTCTCCGTACTCCTGCCGAGTGGGTTTCACTTCTCTCTACTCCTGTAGCCCTGATGCTTCATCCTGCCCCTGCCCCGGAGGGACAGCCGTCGAGGCAGCATCGTCGTGTTACCTTTAACCCGAAGGTTACCGTTAACCATGTCAGTTTAGGATCCGAGTCCGCTTCAGGGGAGGACACCACAGCACCAGCAGAGCAGTAGTACCTCGGAGTTTTCGCAGTCGTCCGGATAATGTACGGATGTAGACGTATGAGTCATGATGTTTCGTTGCATGTATGGGAGTAGTTGAACATGTCATGTTGTTTATCTTTCATGTATGAGTCTATGTATAATTATGTTGGGACTTTATTCGCCGTATTTTCTTCGCTCTTTTGTTTTCTTCTGGGATTTGTCGCTGGCTTTTCCCCAAATTTATTCTTGGATGTTTCTCATCTCGATTGTGTTGTCTTGGGAAAAATCCACAATAGGATGACACGGGGAGGTAGTAGTAGCAACATTCGTGAGGGAACTCCTGTTCGTCGTTCTGCACGACTGGCAGGACATTCTCCCGAGCCGTACGTTCCGCCACCGCCTCCACCACCAAATCCACCCTCCACCGAGCAAATTCTGCGTATGTTTGAGTAAAGAAGGAACAATGATCTGCTTGAAATATTAAGAAGTGTGCAAGCTATGGTTGGACAGAATGGAAATCAGAACGGTCATTACTCAAAGCTGTCAGATTTTCAAAGGACCAAGCCACCCAGCTTCAGTCAGATTGTTGACCCATTGGATGCAGACGATTGGTTGTGTACCATTGAGAAAAAGCTTGAGATTGCTCGTATTGAAGAAAATGATAAGGTTCCATTTGCAACTCATTACCTTGAAGGCACTGCTGCCATATGGTGGGAAAATGCAAAGACCATGTGGCATGCTGATGAAGAAATCACCTGGGAAAAATTTAAGGATCAGTTCTGGAAATATCATATCCCTACTGGAGTTATGAAGGTTAAGCAGCGTGAATTTCTCGCTCTCATCCAAGGAAATCAGTCTTTGAGGGAATATTTGCAAAAATTTAATCATTTGGCCCGTTACTCCCTTTATGACATGGCCACCGAGGAAAGGAAGATTGACAGATTTCTTGGAGGCTTAAATCCGCAACTCTGGTGTACTCTCAGTATGTTTGATTTCCCAGATTTCCAAACTCTAGTGAACAAGGCTTTCATTGCTGAACAGGAGCACAAGCTTGTATCAGATAATAGGCCTGCCAACAACAACGACAACAAGCGTAAGTTTGAGCCAAAGAAGGATGGGGAACCAGTGCAAAAGGCTCGAACCTGGCAACAGACTCAGGTGGAATACATGCCCAATTGGTAATAGAATGTTAACAAGACCACCACTCAAGTCAAGAATGTCGTGAACAACCCAATACGTGAGGAGCGTCAGCGCAATAATTCATGCTTCAATTGTGGGCAGAACGGGCATTATGCCAAACAGTGCCCCAAGAACAACAGGGCGAATGCCCCATTCAGGCCACAAGTCAACTTTATAGAGTCATGCCTGACCCAGCAAAACATTACTGGGTACGTGCATCATCTCTCAGCCGACGAAGCACAAGAGGATCCCGAAGTCGTCATTGGTATGTTTTCTGTTAATGACATACCTGCCGTAATTTTATTTGACTCTGGGGCTTCCCATTCTTTTATTTCTCAGAGTTTTGCTGCCCAAAACAAATTTCCTTGTACACTTTTGGGCAAAAATATGCTGGTACAAACCCCAGGATCTCTAATCAAGAGCAACATGGTCTGCCGTGATCTGGAAATCAATATCAACGGAGTCTACTTTCCAACCTCTCTGATAATTATTGAGTCTAAAAAGTTGGATATTATGTTGGGTATGAATTGGTTGACCCAATATCAAGTTTGTATAAACTGCGCAACACGAGAAGTCACTTTGACCAGTCTGAACGGGCAGACTACCAAATTCTATGCTCGCAAGAAAATACCCAAGTAAGAATTGGTTTTCACCATTGTGGCTGAGTTGGAATTAATTCCTATGGTCAACGAGTACCCTGATGTATTTCCAGAAGAACTGCCAGGCATGCCACCAGACCGAGAACTGGAATTTGCAATAGATCTTGTGCCCGGAACTGCACCGCTATACAAGAAGTATTACTGAATGCCCTCATCAGAATTAGTGGAGCTAAGGAAACAACTTGATGAACTGATCCAGAAAGGATATATTCGTCTCAACTCTTCACCATGGGGATCACCCGCTATTTTTGTGGACAAAAAGGATGGCAGTCTCCGCATGTGCGTAGATTACCGCCAGCTAAATGAGGTCACCATCAAAGATAAATACCCGTTGCCAAGGATTGATGATTTGTTTGATCAGCTCAGTGGGGCTAAAGTATTCTCTAAGATCGATTTATGGACCGGATATCATCAGCTCAAGATTAAAAAGGAAGATATTCCTAAGACCGCATTCACTACTCGGTACGGTCTTTATGAATATACCATGATGTCCTTTGGTCTCACCAATGCCCCTACTTTCTTCATGCATATGATGAACAAAGTATTCATGGACTTCCTCGACAAATTCGTTGTAGTCTTCATCAATGACATCCTCATTTACTCCAAGGGTGAAGACGAGCACAAGGATCACCTTCGGGCAGTGCTACAATGACTCCGCGACCATCAGCTTTACGCCAAATTCAGTAAATGTGAGTTTTGGCTCAAGCAAGTTGGGTTTCTCGGACATGTACTATCCGCCGAAGGTATAGCCGTGGACCCGAGCAAAGTAAAGGATGTGCTCGACTGGCTGCCGTCCACAACAGTGACACATATCCGGAGTTTTCTTGGATTAGCTGGATATTATCGTCGTTTCATCAAAGGGTTTTCCAAGATTGCTAAACCCATGACGGAGCTGCTCAAAAAGGATAAGAAGTTTGAATGGACGGAGGACTGTGGGAAAAGTTTCAATGAGCTAAAGATACGGCTGACAACCGCACCTGTGTTGACTCTCCCAGACATTTATCGCAGCTTTGATGTGTATTGTGACGCCTCCAGGCAAGGCCTTGGTTGCGTGCATATGCAAGACATCAAGGTAGTAGGATATGTATCGTGACAGCTACGACCTCACGAGGGAAATTATCCTACTCATGATTTGGAATTGGCTGCGGTGGTTCATGCGCTAAAAATTTGGAGACACTACCTCATTGAAAAAAGGTGCCAAATTTTTACCGATCACAAGAGCCTTAAATACATATTTACTCAGCCGGATTTAAATCTCCATCAACGAAGATGGCTAGAGTTGGTCAAGGATTATGATCTTGGAATAAATTATCACCCGGGTAAGGCCAACGTGGTTGCCGATGCCGTCAGTCGAAAGCCTGCCAGCTTAAATGCCATATTCAAATCCTTGCCTCTCAAACTCCAAGAGGAGATCGCTCAGCTCAACCTGGTCATAGTGGATGCTGGCCTCGCTAATACTTTGGAAGTTACCCCCACACTTGAGGAAGAGATCCGCAAGGCCCAGACAGCTGACATCGAACTACAAAAGCGTGCCAAGAGCCCGATGGCACGGCAGACCCCAAATTTCTCCAAGGATAAATTCGATACCCTCCGATTCTGTGGACGGATTTGTGTACCCAATCAGCCGGACATAAAGAATAAAATCATGTCGAAAGCACATGAATCCTCATATTCCATTCACCCGGGAGGTACAAAAATGTATGAGGACCTTAGACAAATATTCTGGTGGGAGGGAATGAAGAAAGATATTGCCTATTTTGTGGCCTGTTGCGACATATGCAACAAGGTGAAGGCAGAGCATCAGAAGCCAGCCGGACTCCTCCAACCACTGTCGGTTTTGCAATGGAAATGGGATGACGTTTGTATGGATTTTATTATAGGATTGCCTAAGACTCAGCAAGCAAATGATGCAATCTGGGTCATAGTGGACACCTTAACCAAGGTTGCTCACTTCATTCCGATCAACACCAGATATCGAGCATATCAACTTGCACAACTGTATGTATCCAGAATCATTAGTCTGCATGGAGTGCCCTGAACTATCACTTCCGACCGAGGTTCCCTGTTCACCTCCGCTTTTTGGTCCCATCTCCATCAAGCCTTGGGGATAGCACTGAAATATAGTACTGCTTATCATCCTCAGACCGATGGACAGACAGAGCGGGTAAATCAAATACTCAAAGATATGTTGTGAGCCTGTGCTTTAGCTCAAGGACCTAAATGGGAAGACTGCTTGCCATGCCGAGTTTTCCTATAACAACAACTTCCAGACCAGTCTAAAGATGTCACAGTATGAAGATATGTATGGCCGTAAGTGCCGCACTCCTTTAAATTGGTCTCAAACTGGAGATAGCTGTATCTTTGGAACAGATCTCATGATGGAAGCTGAGAAACAAGTTAAGGAAATCAGAGACAGATTGCAATTGGCTAAATCTCGACAGAAAAGTTATTATGATGCAAAGCACCGGTAGGTCAGTTTTGAACCCGGAGAGCACGTATACCTCCGAGTCACTCCTATGAAAGGAGTCAAGAGATTTCAAACCCTTGGAAAGTTGGCACCCAGATTTATTGGTCCATTCCCGGTTATGTCTCGAGTGGGTACTATTGCATATCAATTGGAACTACCCGCTGAATTGGCAGACGTGCACAACGTGTTTCATGTTTCACAATTGAGACGATGCATATCCCCGCCTGAGAAAAGGACCGCTATGGCTAAGGTTGAGTTGGCAAATGATTTAACTTATGAAGAGAGACCGTTTTGAATTTTGGATCAGATGGAAAGGGTCACTCACAGTAAAGTAAGGAAATTTTACAAAGTTTAGTGGGAGCATCACACAGAGTCAGAATCAACTTGGGAGCAGGAAGAATTTCTACAGTCACATTATCCAGAGTGGTTTTCCATGCAACCGAATCTCGAGGACGAGATTCATTCTAAGTGGGGGAGGTTTGTGACAGCCTGGCTTTTGCCCTCTCTCATTTGCTTGATTTTCCTTTGGATTCAATTTGAAACTTGGAGTTTTTGAATCTTTTCATATGGACTTAAACACTTGGGTACCCTTGGCTTTCACCCAAGCGCTTCATTTGCCTCCCTTATCATCATTCCCCTTCTGATCCACCCCAAAATAATCTTTGGAATATTTTTCTTAAATGAAAAATATTCATTTCTCTCTCAAAACCCTAGCTAGATCACTATGCTCCAAAGCAACCCTAATTTTTATGGCTCAGAAAAATCTGAGATAATTCACAAATATTCTTTGAACCCTATAGCACCTTCGTGAGCAAAAATATTTCGTCAATTTTTGGGATATTTTTGCTATAGAAAATATTTTCTGTTCTGGACAGAAATGGTGGTTTCTACAACAACTACCATTTTACTTTCTCCATTGTGCATGGTTTTCTTGTGCATTTTCACCTTAGTAACTCATGGCTAACCTCCAAAGCACAGCCTCCAACTTCCAGCCATTTGACCTCAGTAACCTCTCAAAGTCATTGACCAGAAACTTACCTGTCATGTAAAAACTTCTCTACTGCACCTGGATCCAAACCAAAGCGTGGTAACCTCTCAATCTACCACAAACAACACGCCAGACATGAAGTTTAGGCTTAGCTCAGCCTGATGTCATAGTCCACGCGGTGACCGTGTTCGTCCAGGGGTGCTGGCATGCGTGTTGACGCGCTCTGAGTGCCGCCGAACGATCTGTCGCGCGTGTTCGCTTCCCCCACCTGCCGTAGCGCGCCAAACTTCGCCACCATCTTTGCCTCAATGTCCTTAACTCCTCCCTGGCGCTCGCCGATGACGGAGCTCGCCGCAGTGAGCACGGGCGCGGACCGGCCAACCCAACAGTGCGGTGCGCACTGTGCTCATCGCCTTCCCCTCGCTCCTGTGCTCGCCCCCCTCGCCCACAGTTCCCGCGTGAGCTACGTTGCCTTCTCCCCCTCTCACTGACGCCGCTCGTCGCCGGGCGCCGTGGACAGGTGTCCACTGGCGGAGCCCGAACCCCCCTCTCCGCTCACCTATAAATGGAGCCGCCCCCAGCCTCCTCGAGCACCATCCACCACTCCCACACAACCCACAAGCGAGTAGGAAGCCGTAGCCCGGCCGGGCAGGCCGCGGGCCGCCGTCCTCGAGCTCGAGCTCGCCGGCGATCCCCTCTAGTCGCCGTGGTAGCTCCAGCCCATCCCAGGCCAGGGCAACACTTCCAAGGCCTCCGCCTCTTTCCGGTGAAGCCATCACATCCACCTGGAGCCCCTGGAGTTGCCTCTGCTCGCCGTCTTCTTCATCTCCGGTGACCACCGCGTTCTGCCTCCACTTGCAAGGTTGATTCCGACGCCGTCCAACCACCCCTAGCCACGTTACGGGTACGGGCAGGTGCGCCACTGTCCCCTCTCTCCATCCCTCCCTCTTGTTTTGGCCAAGGAGTCCTCATCGCCGGTGAGAGCTCCGACGGAGCTGCGACTCCCTCTGTTTCCTTCTCCCCCTCCTTCTCACCTGACTAGCAGGGCCCGCTAGTCAGCCACGCTGTACGCGCGTGAAGCGGTACGAGTTGTGGCGCCCTCAGGCTTTACACCTTCGACGTCACCCCCCTAGTCTGTTTATGTAAATTCAAAGTTAATTCAATTCCAGAGAGCTTCAAACGGCCATAAATTTTCAACCATAAGTCCAAATGAATTGATTCTTTTTGCATATTGTTCTTTGCAAAGAAATCTAACAACTCACCAAAAATGAGATTTTTCTGAGTTGTCTAGAATTTCTGGTGATTTTCAGAAGAGTTCTTGATATTTTCTTCTTGTGTTTATAATTATTTTCAGAGGGTGAGGCTTGTCTTGAGGATCACCAGAAGGCTTGTGAACCTCATCTGCACTAAGGCAAGCCACAACAACATTTTCATGGTGCCATTTCAATATTGATGATTTTCTTACTTGTATGATATGATTAATCCATGTATTTAAATAACTATTATGTTATTTATATTCTGTTAAGTGTGTGTTAGTATTATGCTTGATTTACAGAACCTTGAAACTAGCTTAGTTGGTAAAGAAGCTTATATAATTGTGGTAACGATAAAATGATTTGTTATGCATGTGGATAATGGATTAAAGTTATTTTCTTACATAAATAAAAATGGTTAAATTTGCTAGAAAATATCCTGTTAAGTGCTTGTTTAGCCAATTTACCTAATTTACAGAATGTTTGAACCTAACTTGATTGGTAAAGAAATTAGGATTTGCTTGCGATGATGATAGTAGAAGCTTTGCTATGCATGTGAGGAATTAATCGGAGTTATTTGCTTGCATGAGAAAATAATATTGCTTGATGCAAAATATATGGTTAAAGTAAGACCAGGAAAGTAATATAAGTTTTTGATGCTTATGTTTAGTGTGAATATGGTTGACATTAGTCATTTTCGTATTATGTGATGCATGTGTAGTATTGCATTTCATGGCATGCTATGACACCGGTCATTTTCCTTTTAAGTTGAACCTGAATATAACTCAACCTAAATATATCGTTGACTGGGTCATGGTGCCACTGAATCAAGATTTTCCAAGTGCAACCACATTTGCCTTTGTGGGAAGGCCTTGATTCGGTCCATTGACATGCCTCTAGTCAGTGCCTCCAACTAGGGAAGGTTATGGGCGTGCTTACCCTGGCCCGGTAAGCAGGCATAACCTTGTGTGCCCCTGTTTGAGATTTTTGGTACCGGTCCTCGTGAGGGAAGTTTTGTCCACGACGGTGGTCGGTGTGTCTTTGGTAGACATGGGGCCACCCAGGACTAGCCCGTTGGGGATTGGGTCGGAGTGGCCGGGAGAGTGTCATGGCAATGGAAGGGTTTCGTCGGAATGCCGTTGGTCCACCCGAATGGGAGTGCGAGGCCATGGGTTCCGAGGTGTGGGTACAGTGTGCTACCTCTGCAGAGTGTATAATCTATCGATAGCCGAGTCCACCGTTACGAACAACTCGTAGTAGGTCCCACCATGAGTCAACGTTTAATAAACATGCACACTAAGTTATGATCATTGCACTGATGATGATGGCTGAAAGGCCATCGAGATGTTCGAGACCACGATGGTGGTTTGGTGGTGATCGCCGTAAGGATCACGAGTTACTTTGGTGGTGATCGCCGTAAGGATCACAAATTACTCTAGTTAAGACCACAATGGTGGTTTGGTGGTGATCGCCATAAGGATCACAAGTTACTCTGGTTAAGACCGCGATGGTGGTTTGTTTGTGATCCGAGAACGATCACGATTGGTAAGTCGGTACCGCGGGATGTTTATCCCAGGAGCATGAGCACAACATGTTGGAACATTATTGCATCGTTAATTGGTTAAATATCATGATATTGTTTTTCATTATGATTATGCCTGTTGTGAGCTTGCAAGTACATTCAATGTACTGACCTGGCGTGTCATGCTAGATTTTAGGAAAGTCGCGTTGGAAAGGAGCGCTGCTCGATTCTAGATCGTATCCACATCGGTGTCCTTGTGATATGGAGTTTCCGCTACGACGTTGTTCCGCTGCCGCGTAGTTGATATGATCGAGGCCCCTTTATGTTCACTAAATAATTTACATATTGTTCAGCCACACCGTGCGTGCTGCTCGCCCTCGACATCTATTATAATATAAACTCTGAGCCGCTAGCATCAATAAAGCGGTTGTTTTTCTATACCAAGATGTTGTGTGTTGCTCGAAGACATGGTCTCTGGGCTGGCAATGCAGGGTAAACCGGTCGCTCTGAGCCGGGGTGCCACACATGCCTTATGGCAAAAGGTGCTAAGGTAACTGAATGCTACCTATCTGAGGGAAGTGATGATGAATTTGGACCCAGCTATATCAAACTTGCTTCCCTTGCAACTAAACAACAAAGAGCTTTGGAAAAAGTTCAAAATATGCTAGACAAAAGCGATGATATGTTGGGTGAAGAAATGGATTGTTCTAAAGCTTTGGCTGAAAGTCTTCAGAGACTTCAGACTAAGTTTGATAATCTTTAGAGTCATCATAACACTCTCTTATCTGATCATGATAAGCTTTCTTATGAATTTCTTCAAAGAAAGCAAGATCTTGAGAAGCTAAGAGTGAGTTATGAAGATCTTCAGAAGGAACACGATTCATTACTTGCTCAAAAAATCAGTTCCGCTTAGGTTGAATTCATTCCACCATGTTTGAAATGCATTGAACGAGAATCTGCTAATTCTTCACCTGAAAGTTCAAATTCTTCTATTGCTGCAAATTCTTCAACTGTCTCTACTATCACAAATTCCTCATCAGAGGATGTTGCTAGTATCACTGACCATGCAGGGCTGAATGAATTGTATGTGACAGGCATGTACAAAAGGTTCAAAGGGCATCAGGCATGCACTTTGTGATGTTCTTAAAAAGCAGATCCTCAACAGGAACCCTAGGAAAGAGGGTATTGCCTTTGAGAGGAAACTCAAAGCTGATGGGACCTACTGGAAATCTAAGCAGTATCCCAAAACCTCATGGGTTGCTACAAAGGGACCTTCAGTGGATCCATCTACTGTATCTAATTTTACATGTGAATCTTCATATTCTTCTGATGAGTCATTTGACTCCAATTATAATCTGTTCAAAAATCAGAATGGTGAAGTATTCGCTTGATATGTTGGCACTAACTGCAGGAATGGCCCCCCTATGAAGAAAATCTGGGTTCCCAAAAGGTGCCTTGAAAGTCTTCAGGTGAATGTCATCATGACACCACCTGTGAAGAATAGGAACCCCAGATCAAATTCTTCATATGGACCAAAGTCTTCATATGGATCCAAGTTCACATATGGACCAAATTTCTCACGTGGATCAAATTCCTCATATGGATCCAGATCCTCATATGAACATCATCGTGCTAACCCTTCTGTTTCGCAGGGAACATCTAAGGGTTATGAATATGTGCATTATTCTTCAAATCATTATGTTCATAAGTCCTCGAAGAATTTCTCTGCTTATTCATATTCTTACTCTAACCCCTCTCATGTGAAACGAAGTGGATTGGCTTCTATGCCACCTTTCTCTTATGGAGCTCGCAGAATGATGAACTCTTTGCCACCCCTCCAAATGTGGGTGATGAAGAAAAAGAACTAATCTCTTATGCAGGGTCCGGTCTCCAGATGAACCTAAGCGTCTGAAGAATTTGCTGGAGACCTGAGTATGCTTGAAAGGACGCAAGCTAACCATGAAGAAATGAATTCTCATTCCTCACGTCCTCATACTGCTATACCCGTTTTATTGCGTGATGAAATTAATCTGATGAATTGGATGTCATATTCTTCACTGCTGAAGTATATGAGTTTGTAAGATGTACAAATCACATGACTGGTGACAGGAACTTATTGATGGACACTGCTTTATCTCCATCACATCTGAAGCATATCACCTACACTGACAAAGGAAAAAAAATCAAGGTATTGGGTCTAGGTAAGGTTGCAATCTCAAAGGATCGACACACAGACAAATTCATGCTTGCCGAGTCCTTAGGGTTCAACCTCATGTCTGTCTCAATGCTTTGTGATCTTGATATGGTTGTTGTCTTTGGCAATTATCGTTGTGTTGTGACCATGGAAGCTTACAATTCCAAAGTCTTCGAAGGCTTTAGGAGAGGAGATATGTATATTGTTGATTTCTCTACAGGACCACAACCTGCTACATGTCTACTTGCAAAAGCTTTAGAAGGCTGGCTATGGCATCGACGACTTGGTCATGCTGGGATGAGGAACTTGCACACTCTGGCGAAGAAGGAGCATGTCATTGGCATCGAGGGTGTCAAATTCCTCAAGGACCATCTATGTGGAGCTTGTGAAGCTGGAAAGATGACCAAGGCCAAGCATCCCTCAAAGACCATCATGACTACCACTTGTCCATTTGAATTGCATCACATGGATCTCTTTGGCCCAACTCATTATGCCACATTTACTAATGCTGCATCTTTATATGGCTTTGTCATTGTTGATGACTATTCGCGTTACACATGGGTGCATATCATCACTTACAAAACTAAAGTGCAGGAAGTCTTCAAACGATTTTCCTCGAGGGCTTCAACCAACTTTTGTGTAAAGATCAAGCACATTAGAAGTGACAATGGAACCGAGTTCAAGAATACTGGTCTTGATGACTATCTTGATGAACTTGGTATCACTCACGAGTTATCTGCTCCCTATACTCCTCAGCAGAATGGCGTCGTGGAGCGCAAGAACAAGACTCTTGTTGAGATGGCTCACACTATGCTTGACGAATACAAGACGCCTCCTCGCTTCTGGCCCGAGGCAATTTATACCGCGTGCCACATCATCAACAGGGTATATCTTCACAAATTCTTCAGAAAGACCTCATATGAACTCCTCACTGACAAGAAACCCAATGTCAGTTATTTCAAAGTCTTTGGTGTTAAATGTTGGATTAGAGATCCTCATCACAATTCTAAATTTGCACCAAAAGCACATGAAGGTTTTATGCTTGGTTATGGAAAGGACTCGCACACCTACAGAGTCTTCAACACCTATCACCACAAGGTTGTTGAAACTGTAGATGTGCGGTTCGATGAAACTAACGGCTCGCAAAGAGAGCACCTACCTACGGTGCTAGATGAAATACCACCTGAGGAATCCATCAAGTTCAAGGCTACTGAGGATGTCATTCCTACCGAAGAATCTGTTGAAGAAGTCATTCCCGATCATAAAGAACATCATGCTGCTGCACCTGAGGAAAATGGCTCTGAAGAAATGCTGAGCCCCCTCAACGCCGTCAACCCGCTCATCCTCGCATTGCTAATGAAGTGCAGATTGAAAGAATCATCAACGATATCAAAGCACCAGGTCCTCTCACCCACTCAAAAGATTCACATTTGTCTAACTTTTGTGGGCAATTTGCTTTTGTCTCTATGACAGAGCCCACTAAAGTAGATGAAGCATTTCTGGAGCCTGAGTGGATTCAAGCAATGCAAGGGGAATTACATCAGTTCGAGGCTAAGGATGGCAATTTTACCCATGGACATGGATATCCGACCTGAATGGACAGGGTCTAGATATGCTTTTGTGTCCATGGACGCTGCCCAAACCCGACCCGATTGCTCATGGGTAGGACATGGATATAATATTGTACCGGTGGATATATCCAAACCCGACCCAATAGTGTGACTTAATGGGCCAAAATCTGCTATCCCTACCCCACAGTCACATGTCTCACTGCAATTTTACACTTTGTTATCTAAAACATGTAAAAGAATTTCACAATCTCCGTCGTAACTTTTATTAGTTGACATTCAATCCCCTGGGTAACATACTCCAATGCCCATTCCCTTATTTTTATCTCCTTGTTAAATGACTCGTCATTCACAACTATTAGAAAAATACTAAATGATCTTAGCTTGTTAGTGGATGTTGATTTACCATAAGTTGATGTTTAGCATAAGTGAGGCCTAGCCTACCACAAGGTGAAGAATGAAGGAGCTTATGTTAACACGGTGTTATGTGTAATTTATATTTCTTGAGAGGACCCAAAGGATATCCAGTGGGTATGGATATCCATCGGGTTTGGACATGGACACAATTTATCACCCATGGATTTTTTGTGGATGGACAAAGATTGTCTTCATGGATATGGATATGGATTTAATATTGTTCAACCCGATCCAAACCCGACCCATTGCCATCCTTAGTTCGAGCTCAACAATGTGGGGGAACTCCTCAAGCGTCCAGACCCACGCAAGCACAATATCATCGACACCAAATGGATCTACCACAACAAGCAAGATGAAAATGGCCTTGTGGTGAGGAATAAGGCACGACTTGTAGCTCAAGGCTACACATAGGTTGAAGGAATTGATTTCGATGAAACTTTTGCACCTATTGCTAGACTTGAGGCTATTCGCGTATTACTTGCTTATGTTAACCATCATAATATCATCTTATATCAAATGGATGTGAAAAGTGCATTCCTCAATGGTAAGCTTGAGGAAGAAGTATATGTTGCTCAATCCCCGGGTTTTGAAGATCCAAAGCATCCCGACAAAGTCTTCAGACTCAATAAGGCCCTCTATGGCCTCAAGCAGGACCCTCGGGCGTGGTATGATACTTTTAAGGAATTCCTCATGAAGAAAGGCTTCAAACCCAGTTCACTTGACCCAACTCTTTTCACCAAAATCTATGATGATAAATTATTTGTGTGCCAAATATATGTTGATGATATCATCTTTTGGCTGTACTGACCAACGTTACAGTGATGAATTTGCCTATATGATGAGTGAAGAATATCAAATGTCTATGATGGGAGAATTAAAATTCTTCTTAGGTCTTCAAATACGTCAACAGCACAATGGCATCTTCATATCTCAAGAGAAATACCTCAAGCATGTGTTGAGGAAATTCGGCATGCAAGATTGCAAAGGTGTCAAAATCCCTATGCCCACAAATGGCCATTTATGCAAAAGGTATACCACTCCATGATTGGCCCTTTATTGTATTTATGTGCATCTAGGCTAGATATTATGCTTAGTGTTTGCATGTGTGCACTACAAAAAAAACACTTTCGTGATGATACGTGTTTGTCATAGTAGGTCGCATTTTTGTCATGCATGTACATCCATGACGATTTTATCACAAAATCAAGATAGTCATACCTGTGCTGTCATACAACTGTTCCATGACATTACCAAAATTATCATCACGGAATTGTCCACTTTCATGACGATAAATCGCGCATCACAGAAGCGCTTTCGTCAAGGGTGACCGACACGTGGCATCCACCGTAACGGAACACCGTTAAGCTATCGTGTCCGGTTTTGGATCCGATAACCCGTTAACAGCCCCGATCAATGGGGATTTTCCACATGTAAAATCATCATTGGCTGGAGGAAACACATGTCGGCTCATCGTTGGGACAGATGTCATCCACTCATTGGACCCAAGGCGCCTATGATACGTCGACACGTGGCACGACCCAACAAAGGCCCATTCCTGTGAAAAGGCCGGCCCGCTTGACTTGGTCAAAAGGTGGCGGGCCGACCCACAGAAAGCCTGTTAACGGCATGTTCGCATATAGCCCATTTACAGCTCGCTAACTCACGGCCCGTTACTGTCTACCGGAATTAGGCCCAGTAGCGTCATCTGGACTGTCCAATATGATTCTATCCCATTGTAACTTCCAGCCCATGTATGGCCCATGATGTATTTCGGCCCATATGAGTCCCTTTGTAACTCTTGGCCCATTAACGACCCGTGGTGAAACCGGCCCGTAATGAACAGTGTATCGCTTTATACCCATTAGCGTCCCATTATTCCATTGGGTCGTTTCCAGCCCGTGTTACCTTTCGGCCTCTTCTTGGGCTCATTTCCAGCATTCGGTTACTTACGGCCCGTTACTGGCCTTTTTTGCTTGTGGGCCAAATTTAGCCCGTGGATACAGTCGGCCCATTTGTGGCCCATTAATCTATTGGGCCATTTTCATAGCATCATCAAATACGGCCTATTAACGGCCTGTTATGGTCAGCCCATAAAAAGTATGATTTCCACTCTAGCCCGTTTACGTCCCCTTATACGACTCGTACAAGGCCCATAGATGAGACGACCCGTAGAAGGCCCATTGATCCGATGGCCCATAGAAGGTCCATTGATCTGACGGCCCATAGAAGGCCCATGGATCCGACAACCCATAGAAGGCCCATGGATCTGACAGCCGATAGAAGGCCCATGGATCCGTCAGCCCATAGAAGGCCATGGATAGTCCATCCCGTAGATGGCCCATGGATCGTACGGCCTGTGGAGGGCCATGGTCACTACAACATTTGGGCGAGTTGGCCCCCGTTTGAATGATATAGCATATTCAAAGAATTATCCTACTCTATACTATCACCTCGAAAAAACATACACTGTACAATAAAGAGACTAAGCCATAGAAACGTGGAATAATCCTACACTATACAATAAAGAAATTACAGCCGATTATACCCACTGGGCATTATGGTTCGGCACCAGTGATAATAAAGCATACACAAACATCAAATTACATACACTGGGGAAATACAACTCCTACATCATGGACGCGCATCAACATAACTTACCATTTGGACTATAATCTCTTCAGAAAATAGGATTGGCCAGATTTAGATAGCACAAATTTTAGTCTGCAAAATCTCCAATTCCTTCATTGTTACCTCAGTGTCTTGTTTCATTTTTTGACTCCTGAATCTAATACCTACATGTCCAATCTCAACTTGTTGATTGTACGTTGAGAATCATGTACATGTTATCTTGCCACCTCTAGTTGATGCTCGAGAACATCAACACATTCCAATTCCAATCCATAATCATTCGGTAATGGCCATGCCGCATTGCTCGCAGATCTTTGTGTTGATGTCACTTCATCCTGAAATGTTTCTGTAAGTACACATGACTAGGGCAAAAATATAGTTACAACAGTGAAGCGAGCAAGACAGACTATTTTGTACATGGAAAAATAGGACTAACAATAATGTTACACGTCATGAAGCATAAGCATGTGATATTTTAAAAATTATAAAAAAGGTAGTCTGTGCAGCCTGCATACCGAAATCTCTCTTAGCTGACCAGAGTAGCATGATGTTGGGGCTCAATCCAAAACACATACAAGTTACAAATTTAGACAACACGTTGTGTAGAAGTAAGTAAGCAGTTGGCCATTCTGTAGCTCAATTAAAGTCTTAGGGAGCATAATGAACAGCAGAGGGTTTCATACAAACATACTACAGCAAGCAAAACTATGCAATCATGAGCCTAGTATAAACTAGATTGTGAGCCTCATGCAATAATAGTTGGTTAATAGACTTCAAAGCTTCAGGCACACTTCGGCAGAGTAATTAAATGGTAAGGCCTTTAATTATGTCAACTAATAGTTATACAAGTACCCAACATCAGGCATCATTCTTTGGGAATCTCATTAACTGAGGACAAATAAAGCAATTGAAAAGAGAAAATTAACTATGCCTGAAACAAGCAAGGAATTGAACTGTTGAGTTGGATACGGTGACTTACCTTAACAGGTTGAAGAGGCTCAGCGCAGCTCCTACTTCTCTTGCGAGGCTCCTTCCTAACATCTTGTACTTGGAAATCCTCAATCTTATCTTCATTGCACCCCCTCTGCAAGGTGGCACAAACTAGTTACTCGTCTCCTTGGAAGATAAATATGCATAATTTCCCGTCCGCGAACACAAAAGGATGAGGTTATAACAAAACAACACCACATAATGAAACATGCCGCATCTCTTGCACTTACACACAATGAAATGAGCATTTACTATGTCTGCACTTTGTAAAAACTAGGCATACCTTCAAACTGGATCTCCAGGTACTCTTGGAGAGCCTACTTTGGTGTATAGCCAAACCTTTATGTCACCTATAAGTTAGAATAGGCCCCACTACAACAGCCCTTAGTGTTTAAATCATTGACAAGCTCTATTAGAGTGTTAGGTCAAGAACAACAAGTAATCAAAGCAAATAGTCCTAGTATGGCTGGCTGATGCAAACAAGCAATTGAACAGATGTGTGAGCAAATCTTATATATCAAGAAAAGAAGCAAAGAAGGAGGCTTAAAGACCACACTTGATTGAACAGATTTAAGGGGCACTTAAACATCATGTGCAACGTATGAACTAACATAAACATTGCATATTCCAGATTCTACAATGGAATGCACATGTATTAGGTTATGGCATGTATGATGATGCCTAAATGTACACTATAGCAGGCAGGAGTGATTCATCATTGCACGCACAATTCAATTGCAGGTTAAGGGCCAGTTCTATTCCGCCTTTTCAGGGATTATTGTCAAAATAAGCCATAAAAGATGTAAAGAAGTCATTTTTGAGTTATGGGCTTGGGCTTAACTAATTTTGCTTTGGAGGGGGTGTTTTGGGTAGAACCTCACTAAAAATTGAAGGGAATGGGAATAATGAAATGACTCTGTTGTCTTCCTATATTACACTCAAAATGCAACTATTGACGCCCACGTCACACCTCACCCTCAAGTAAAAACAAACACGCAAGCGTTCATTGCCCTGCCCGCTTGCATCTCCTCTCCCCTTTCCCTCTACCTCGATCCCCTGCCTGCAGCACTAGGGTTCCTCCAGTGAGCCATCGCCACTGGTCCCATCTTGCCTGGTCCTCGACGATGCTCTGTCTAGCTAGGCTACATGGCCGGCGGGTAGGGGCAAATCTCCCTGGATGCTCCTCCCTCTGGCGTCGCCCCTCATTCTCATGGTCTCCAGCAGCTGCTCCACTGTGGTTCATCCAACGCACTACTCCGGCAGGCGCTGCACAATTACGGCTGATGCCACACTGCGGCAGAAGGCACCTTATTCCCCCTCCCCACCTCCCAGGTCGTGGCCTTGAGGTGTTGTTGAAGGATGAGCTCAAGGTGAGGATCTCCTCTGATTCTTTGCCAAATTTTCATTCTGATCCACTATACGATGAATTTCTATGAGCTGCTTCTGCTGCTGCTATATGATGCATTGCTATGAGCTGCTCCTGCTGCTATATGATTAATTGCTATGAGCTGCTACTGCTATATGATGAATTGCTATGAGTTGCTTCTACTATATGATGAATTGCTATGAGTTGGTGCTGCTATATGATGAGTTGCTATAAGCTGCTCCTGCTGCTGCTGTATGATGAATTGCTATGAGCTGCTCCTGCTGCTGCTATATGATGAATTGCTATGAGTTGCTCCTTCTGCTGCTATATGATGAATTGCTATGAGCTGCTCCTGCTACTGCTATATGATGAATTGCTATGAGCTCCTCATGCTGCTGATATATGATGAATTGCACACTGCTGCTGCTGCTGTATGATGAGTTGCTATGAGCTGCTGCTGCTATATGATGGTTTCAGGTGGTGCTGCTATATGATAATAACCAGCCACTAGGACCATAAAATTTCAATAAATAATTGTTCTTCATTTAAATGTGGGTCATGCATTCTTTGTTTAAATTAGGCAATGGATCTCTATGTAAAACATTGACCAAAGTAGATTGTGCCAAGTAGATGGTATCTTTGTATTTGCATTTTGAGCAAATAGTGATGGTCTGTTTTCATATCATATTAATTACTGCACTGGGTTCAATTTGTGATGTTTGCAAGTCAAATTAATTTTCATATGGGCAGCAAAATGAAAAAATATAATGCAATCTAGACTTTTCACTGATCATACCAAAGATAAGCTGAAAACACAATGAAAAGAACTGGTTGGCTTATTACATGGAGCTTATATTCACAGGTGCTTATTTTCTTAGGATAACTCGTAATAACTATCCCTAAGAAACTTGGCCAATAGAACTGACATACAAATAACATGTCACGATGATTGCAATGGAGGAGTGACGTACCATAGCACACTATATAGGCTCACCGCTGCCTCTCCTTTTTTTGCGATGTTCCATGAAATTGTCACATACATCTTGTACTTTCTCATTGTGTAACCCTATATGCAAGTTGACACGGCTAATTTCAGACATCTCTACATGATAATACATTGCATATCCCTTGCGCATATTTAAACCACCAATTAATGATTGTGTGCGTAGCATAAACTAGCCATAACTCTGTGTGCTGGACTAGCAGGCACTCTAAGGGAGCCTAATGTATGCACTATAATTCCTACATGCCACCTACGATTTTGCATAATGTACCGCCTCTGTTCCTAAACATATGTCTTTGTAGAGATTCCAGTATGGACCACATACAGATGTATATAGATGCATTTTCGAGTGTAGATTCACTCATTTTGCTCCGTATGTAGCCTATAGTGGAATCTCCAGAAAGACATATATTTAGGAACGGAGGTACGAGGCAGTCTCATGTATGACATCTACATATCTAATTTTGCAGCCAGTAGTAGAAATCATTGTCTGCACAAAGGGATAACTGGTCAAAAATCCTAGCAAAGCACGCTGGCAGGCACATAACAATACAAGAGAGAGAGACGCACTTACAAGATCATAGCAATGCATCAGTCTAGGATCTTGGTTGGCCAAGCTGTTAGATCCAGAAGAAACATCGTCCTTGTAGTTTTTGCCAGCTGCATAACAGGTAACACTGACCTATTAGTATATTTGAAGTACATCGGGCAGGTGATGCTGGACGGGTTTAAAGGTGACAAGTACCTAGGCCGTGGCGGGTGCTTGGCATCTTGCCAGATGGTGGGAATCAGGTTAGAACCGTCAAGGGTGATGATGCTATGCTGGCTGTCAGGGTCCGGTAAGGAGATCTAGAACTATCGAGTAGGGTGTTTGTGGAGCGGCTCTGGTAGGGCGGACTACGGTGTGGGCAAAGCGGATCTGTGGCCGTGGATGAGGGCGTAGGTGAAGCTGCTCCGGTGGTTGGGTTAAGGATGGTGTCGACGATGCGGATCTGTGACCATGGACGGGGCGTCAAAAGCTGCTCCGGTAGGTTGGATGAGGGTGCAAGGAAGCGGATCTGAGGCCGTGAACTTGTGAGTTGGCAAAGCGGCCTTGGTAGGGTTGAGAATGGTATAGGTGAAGCTACTCCAGTGAGGTTGACGATGGTGTCGGCGAAGCAGCTCCGGTAGGGTTGAGGAAGGTGTCGGCGAACAGGATCAGAGGCCGTTGACGGGGGCGTCGACGGGGCAGCTCCGGGGGGTGGACGAAGCGTCTCCGGTGGGGAGTACGAATGAGCCACTGCAGATGCGCTGCAGTTGACGAGAGAACCGGCGAAGCAGATCCAGCGCCGTGAACAAGGCCGACACTGAATGCGCTATGGTACAGTGGTGGATGACTAGTCTACTTGTTTCTAGGGGAGGTGGGAGGGGTAGATGCGGCCGCAGAAGCAGATCCGGTGAGGTGGACGTCGCTGGCAGTGAATGGGCTCTGGTACGCTGGTGGATGAGTAGTCTAGGGTTTCGAGAGGGGAGGGGAGAAAGGCTGATGAAGTACGGATGACGTGATGTAAGATGCTTTGGTGCTGTGGAGTTAGTCGTTTTTGTGGGAGGGAGAGAGGAAATGGGGGTGCCGTGTAGTGGGGGGAGCCGGAAGTTACCAAAGCAGCCCCGACCTATTATGTAGATGAGGGCGGTATTGTAACTATTGGTCTCCGTGCACCAAGGTCAAAAGGGGAATTTCATGTGCTAAAGACTAAGGTGGCGGAAATTTTAGAAGGAGGCGGGAGATTTTGCCGCCTATGGGATCGTTCATATCCAGTTTCAACTAATTTTGGACCGTGCTAGCGGGAAGGTCATGCGAGACTGTGTACACGGGGCACACGTCAGCAGTTAATAACTGGTGTGAAGGCCACCCCAGAAAAAAAGACAATAACTTTTTTTTGAAAATTAAAAACAGCAGGAGAGGCTCCTACTGTTTCTTTATTATAAGGGAGGACATGTACACTTTACATTTTGTACGGAGCCAAAGGGGTAAACAATAAAAGAAGGCTACATTTTATACAGAGGGGTTTTCATGAAGAGCCAAATCCTGAATCAGGGTTTGGATAAAAGCATTGTTATCCCCTTTTGTCCTAAATGTTAGAATCTCAAGATCCTTCTTAAACATCCTGAGCCAGTCCAAGTGTGAGGCCACCTCACCATCAAATAAAACTTTATTTCTTTGCTTCTAGATGTTCCAAGCTGCAAGAATTGTGATTTCCTTGAATGCAGGGTTGTGCCAAGAGGTGTGAGCTGTATTGAACATTATTTGGATATCCCTTTCAGTCCCCCATTGGATTCCTATTGTATCCCCAGCACCTGATAGCAAATTGACATTCATATAAAAGGTGTCTGTTTGTTTCAAGCACATCAAGGTTGCACATGGGGCAGGAATGATCTTCTCCAATATTGAAGTGCCTTCGTAGGAGCATATCTCATGTGGTCACCCTATCCATTAACATGAGCCATGCAAAAACTTTGTGCCTCATGATGCATTTAGATTTCCATATTGAAGTTATATGGGTTGGGGCTGTTATATTTCTGAAGAGGAACTTATAGAATTTCCTAGGTTTTAATTGCTCATCTCCCCAACAAAGAATCCATTCATCGACATCCATTTGTTGTAGGGTCATAGTGTTTACTACGGGCATGATGTCATCAAGCTCTGATCTTGCTTCGATAGACAGAGGTAGATGGAACAACATTGCAGGATCAGGATTGGAGTGGAACTGAGCCAAAGAAATGTCTTCATCTTGGGCATAAGAGAAAAGATGATTATGAGAATTCGAAAGGACCGTATCCCCCTGGCATAAGTCTTTCCAAAAAAGAACCATGTCACCAGCTCTAGGCATGCAAATCGTGATGCCTCTGAATATATCCATTAAGGAAAAACATCCTTCCACCAAAACGACCCACAAGCTGCATGTGCGTGAGGCACACCCTGGTCATAATATGCATTCCAAATCAGCATGACCCAAGGAACATCAACTTTGTGAATGAACTTGTGAAGGTATTCGATCAGTAGCACTTTGTTTTGTGCTTTAAGATCCAGAACCCCTAAGCCACCTTTTTTCTTTGGGCGACAGACCAAATCCCACGCTGCCAAGGAATGAGTTTTAGCATCTCGATCTGTAACTTTTCTGCACAGACAGTGTTGCCTTGCCCGATCAAATATATCAATCAACTTCAACGGGAGCTTGAGGAGACACATGGCAAATGACAGTAAAGATGAAAGTGCAGAATTAATAAGTTGCACTCTCTCTCCATAAGATAGCCATATGGCCATACCAGTTAATCTTCTTTCAAGTCTGTCTACCAGTGGCATAATTTCTCTAACTGTTGGTCGTGTGGTACCCACCGGGAGGCCTAAGTATGTGAAAGGCATGTTTCCAACTTGGCAACCAATTTCCATAGCTAGCTGACGAGCTTTCTCATCATTAATATTAATGGGCATCAATTGTGATTTTCCATAGTTTATTTTAAGCCCAGTTGCTCTAGCATAGGAATCAAGAATAGCTTTAATGGTATGCAACTGGTCAACGTCGGCTGGCAGCACAATGATTGTGTCATCTACGTATTAAATAACAGGATATTGTTCTGATGCAGGCTGTTCAATCGGTAGCTGAATATGCCCTTCTTCCCGAGCTTTGTTGATAAGAGATTGTAGAAGGTCTGCCGCAATAACAAACAATAGGGGAGATACCGGGTCACCTTGACGCACACCTCTTTTTCATTTGAATTCTTTACCAGGCACCCCGTTTAAGAGAATTGAAGATGTTCCAGATTCTAGGAGCATTTTTATCCACATGCACCAGCGCTCGTCAAAACCTTTGTACTTGAGAATGTTGAGAATGAAGTCATGTTCCATGGTATCGAAAGCTTTCTCAAAGTCTAGTTTTAGAATAACAATTTCTTTCCTGGATTGTTTGCATTGATGTATATATTCGAATGCCCATCCCAAGCAGTCTTGAATTGTGCGGGATTTGATGAAACCGTACTGGTAACGGTGAACAATTTCCAAAATCCATTTTTGCAATCTTTCAGCTAGAATTTTGGTTAGGACTTTGAGCACACAATTAAGGAGGGATATCGGTCGGTAGTCATTAACAGTTTCAGGTGTACCTTTCTTAGGAATAAGTGTTATCAATGAGGTATTAAGGCAGTTAAGATTTATCTTTCCATCCCAGAAATCCTGACAAAGAGTATAAAAATCCTCCTTAATAATTTCCTAGCAGACTTTCAGAAATTGGCCATTAAACCTGTCCGGTCCTGGAGCCCTGTCAGCAAGTATTAGTTTAATGACCTTGTCAATTTTCTCAGTGGTAAAAGCCTTAGATAATTCCGAAAGTCCAGGGTATTCTTGGATTAACTCGGACATTTCAAAATCATAGGTGTGGTGTTCGAAACACCCATTCTTTTCTTGAAGCACTAGAAGAAGGCCGCAACTTTGTCATTGTGATTTCCAATCGAGTTACCATCTTCCAAAATCATCAAAGTGATTGAGTTTCTTCTGAATCTTTCCGTTGCACGAGCATGAAAATATTTTGTGTTCTCCTCACCTTTCACTGCCCATCGAAAAGTACATCTCTTTTTCTAGTAATCACTCTGATACTTTAGAAGACGAAGGAGATGCTTCTTCAGAATTATTCTAAAGAATTTCTCAGGTACAGAAAGTTGTCGTAGCTCTTCAAGATTGTCAATTTGTGCTAGAATTCTATTACAGTTTTCAATGAGCATACATAATTTAGATATTTTCTTACTCCACATTTTCAGTGCATATCGCAATCTTTTTAGCTTTGCTGAGATCTTTGTTGTGCTAGAGCTAGCTTTGATGGGAGCCGACCAAGAGTTTTTCACCACATCCATGAAACTAGGGTGAGATGGCCAGAAACTTTCGAACCAAATTTTTTTGCTCTTTGGAATAACTGTATGTACCGAAAGCACACATGGAATATGGTCTGAAATTGGTCGGGATAGGGGTTTTACCACTATATTAGGGAAGACTGAAATCCATTCGGGTGATGAGAAAAACCAGTCCAACTGCTACAATAAAGGTGACTGTTGCATATTACTCCACGTGTATTTGTGTCCCTTTATGGGCAATTCCAAAAGCGCAAGAGAAATGATAATTTCATTGAATTTAATGATATCCTCAATGTTGCCACCTTCCTAATTTCTGTTATCTAATGAACTCATAAAATTAAAATCACCCATAAAAAGCCATAACTCCTCATCTTCTATTTCAATAGCTTCAAACCATTGCGTGCATTCAATCCTCTCAGGACCCTCACATGGCTCATACACATTAGTTAGATTCCAAGTTTGATTAGATACCAGTGAGGTCAATTTAATTGTCAGTGCAAACTTGTAGCTATGCAATACTTGCCCAGTAAATTGTCTACTGCACCAAATAATTACAAGTCCTCCAGATGCCCCCAGATGAAGGCACATATTCGAATTTATCAAATCTTCTAGGACAGCATTTTCTCATAAAAGAATGATCAAAATGCTCTTTCTCCGTTTCTTGTAAACACACAATGGAGCAGTTTGATTCATCAATTTTATTACGGAGAGCTAAGCATTTCGGTTCTGAATTAATGCCACGGATGTTCCAACATAAGATGTTCCAAAGCACTGATGACATAGTCTTAAAAGGAATAAAACAAGCTAACAAGATAAGCCAGCACAAACCAACCACAGCAAGCAAATATAAATAAAAGCAGTGCTTTAAACTTGTCCGAGGTTCTGCTCCTCCTCCCCCTGCATCAGATTGTCTTCAGAGAGTTCTTCAGGAGGTACTCCACATATGTTTATTCCCAGATGCTGTAATGTCTTGATAGGAGTTGGTGGTGGTGCAGATTGAGAAGATTGCACCTCCATCTCGTGTTCCACATTGTTAACATAAATCTCAGGAATTTGCCTTGGCTTGACATGAGACTCTTTCCTTTTGATGTCAGGCATAGAAGGCGCTTTGAAACCTTTGTACCTAGTCACTCTGACACTACGACGTACCTGAGTGACATCCAGAGGGGCAGTAGGGCGGCGTCTCTTGCATGTAGCAGCAGTATCCAGAAACATGTCCTCACATGCAACCACTTCCTCCACGCTGTCCTGAGAGAAACAAGTATCCATAGAAACTTCCTGTTGCACTGAAAGCATGTTTCCTTTCCCATCATAGCCGAAGTTGTTGCAATCAGACCAAACTTCCTTGTTGCAGTAGTCGATCATGATGTTCGCAGCAAAAGGTGTGAAGGGGAATCTGGTGTTGCAAGCCACATGGACCAACCCCTTAAGAAAAACTTGAAAACCGCCAGCAAAACAAAGCTAATTCGCTTGCATCTCATCCTCAGTAGACTTCCACTGAATTCTGGGAGTGTAAACAGTTGAATAGAAGTGGATCAAGAACTCCAACAAATTCATTTCCCTAGGAACCACGATCTCAACAGTGTGAACATTGATCTGATTGAAATTTAGATGATTGCCCTGTCTCCCCTGTAAGAAATCTTCAGCAGCTTGCTCCACCATCTGAACATGCTCGTTCCATAAGCGGATTCCATCATCAAAACCAGAGTCCTCGGTCTGAATACCATCCATCATCGAGGGTCCGTCGTATCCAGTGAACTGTCTGTAGCTAAAACCCTGGTACTGTTGAGGAACTGGAGGCAGAACAGGCCATTCGCCCCAACCTTGCTGAGGGGGCTGCAGCGCAGGAGCTGCATCCCAAGCATTTGCAGCATTTTCCATTTGCCAAACCTGGGCATTATGCTGAGCTTGTTCCATGGCATTCAGAAGCAGTAACTGAGATGGGTGTGGAGATGTCCCTAACAGAGGAGGAGCATCCTCATTTCCTTCAAGACCCAGGCTTGGGTTTCTACCATTAAGCACATATACTAGTACCGTCCAAGATTTACCAATGCCACTGATATTAGTGAATCTTTTGATGACTAAGCTGAATGGCACGTACTTGAGCTCATTAATTAATACTCTGACCAACACTCTAGCTTTTTTGTGACCAGGACGGTGCCAAAACATGCATCTACCGAAGCAAGAAACCGCCTTCTTGATGTAGTGCTCAGTTTGATAATCGAGCAGGAATCCTAGCAGCATTACCCATGCATCTCTCTCAATTATAGGATGCCTCATGTTTGGTCCATCATGACGCAGCAAATAAAAATTAGAATGCTCATCCAAGGCTTGTTCCCCCAAATCTACCATAGCATCTCTGATGATTCTATCCTCGAAACAAACCAAACCGACACAGAAAGGATAAATCTCTCCCTTAGTGGTGCTCGCATCATGATCATCTCTCAAAACCTGCCTAACCTTAGCAAGAATAGCTTCCCTTTGTAGATCTGGAGGAGGAGGAACTACAAAAACTAGAGCAAACCTTGCGTGGTCAAGAGGCGGATCATCCACCACCATCATGTTCCTCTGCAATCTTCTTTCTGGCCCCTGCTGGATGTTCATGACGCCAGGGACGAACTGGCAGGGCCTCACTGGTAGATTCGACATGGTGCGAGAAGCAGAGAGAGAGCAGAGGAGAGAGATGGGATGTTGCAGGGTGGCGGAGCAGACGAAAGCGGGGGGTGGTTTTGGGGAATTGGAGGCATTATGATACTCAGAGTAGAATGCGTATCGTCCGGGGTATTTTGGTCAAGTGTAGGATAAGCACGAGCTTCTCTCTCCAACTGTTTAGGAATCCAAATTTGTTTATAGCGCTTATCTCATACATTCAGTTTCCCCGATTTTCTACACCAAACTTTTTGTTGACCCTATTGTTGCGGCAGTAGTTTTGGAGCTGGACCTCTTTCATCAATCCTTTTTTTTCTTTTTCCATACCGCACGCGTTTGATCCTTCCACTTAGAAATACTTTGCCAGCCCCTATGGCCTAGCTGCATGCAGATATGACATCGAAGCCCAATAGTACAGGCAGAACTGTCATGCAAATGAGGAAAACATTTGTAGCATTGAGTAGATGACTTCACACTAACATTATGGATACTACAAATGTATCCCAAGTTCAAACAAGAAGCACACGATTTATTAGGGCAATCAGAACCAGGATGACTCGTTCGGAAGCATAATTCACATCTGTTTAGAGCCTGGAAAATAAATTGCTTATCTGGAACATCCTTAAAAGCAAGAGCTTTCATGATATGAATATTAGAATACCCAGCCTGCCAAAGATCCAAGATTTCCTCCAGAGTTGTGCAATCAATAGACCGCCAATACTTGTGTTTAAAGTCCATACCCAAGTACGTGGATTTGTCAACATGATCATGCATTGAGGATAGCTTGCAATTGATAACACCAAAAGTGAGAATTGAATCCGTGTCATTCTGGACCACCACATTCTCCAGATGATTCTCCTCAAAATCAAGAATACGCGGGGCCAAAGAGTTCTTGTGAAGGCCAAATTTTGCCAACTCTCTAGCACTAGAATGATCCTTTTGAGAACTATCATGAAGGAAATCCAGAGACGATTTGATAGCCAGTGGTTTACGAGCCACAATCTCCGGGACTTCGAGATCCAAATGCCAAGAACCCGAGTCATAAGAATAATCCACATTCTCCTTATATAAACAGAAATGACATATGAAATTAGGCCAGATGTGATCCTTAAGAGAGTATATGAAATGCCCAACTTTATTTGAAGCCACCGAGAAGCGAAAGTTGCGAGGCCCCAATTGAAACACGTTACACCCTAAGGCCCGACCACCAATGCAGCATTGTAGCACCAAACCCACATATTCCACTAAAAGAGGGAAAGAAGTAGAGGAAAAAGAGACCACCAAGAAAAACTCCTTGGTTTTCGGATCATGATCGAAATGAACCGAAGATCCAAACCTGCGTCTAATCTGATCTTCCACTTTGAGACCCGGGGCAAAATCCCAAAGGAGGATGTTGGCCATGACGTGGAGTAGTTAGAGGAGTACAAGGAGGGGTTCATCGACGGCGTAGGATCCGTGGAGGTGGGAGTCGCCATGGGAGGGTGGGAGGTGGGAGTCGCCATCGGGATTAAGTTGTATATGGTGGGTTGTCTCTCTAAAAAAAGACAATAACTCGGGATGATGCGCTGATAACTTGGACGTTCACACGGGCGCGGCCAATCGTACGGGTGTAGTGGCGCGTTCACAAAAAAGGGATCAAACGCTTAGCCTATGTATTTCTCGTGTAAATAGATAATTTAGTGCAATTGGTTATTTACTTTAAACATAATGCATTGACGTGTTAGTGTAGAGGCGCACAAAAAGAAACGGATATTGTAGTCCGCTACTTAAAAGTGTTACCTCATATGATTACATAGCCTCCATTTCATAAATTGCGTACCCGTTGAATTCATATGTGAATATTACATATATTACTTCATAATATAACCTTTAATCATCCAAGACTAATGATTTTGAATGCAAGAGTAACAATGGTGCATGTACATGATAGCTACATTGGTTGTTTGAAGAAACATCACTGTAAATTTGGCATGCACAACTGAAAACGTTTATTTAAATAGAAAAAATGTGATACGTGAGTGTCCAATCTTTATAGCGTTGAATCGATATTGTACCTTTGGCTACGATACGAAGTAGATATTGATTTATGTTCAAGCGATGCACGTCCATGATCGCTAGATAGTGATACATGAATGAATTGTGCAATCTCTCACACACGCATACATATCTCATTTCCCTGTGGGCATCAGAATCACACACGCGCACTTCATGTATTTCTCTCCCTCCGTCAAGGTTAGATTTCGTCTTTCTACCCCGTCCTACAAGTCTCTCACACAGAAACACACACGCTCTCTCTGTCAAACACGCCCACCCACTGCCACTAATGTCTCAAAGTATAATAATGTCTCTCACACATATGCCTAAGGTTAACTTGAGTTCCGGAACCATATGAATACATACAATGGGATTCCAGCAGAGCACCTTTTGTTTTGAGATCTCTCTCTCTCTCTCACACACACACACACACACTTGCATTTGCATGCACACCGTTTTGTTTATCTTCGTGATGCTTTAAGTATGCCTCACACAAATGCTAACTACCTATCCCTTAATATAGCTAGATATGTGTCACACAAACTCCTTCTCCCTACTAGCAAGATGCCCATGTGTTGCACGGAACATCAAGATGCATTTGTATGAGTAGTTTATCTTGTGGGAGAAAAGGATGAACGAGGGAATGCCTTATTTGCAAATGCGGAGAGGGGTGTGGGTATCTTTTTGCAAAAGTGCCACAGTTTCTTCCCTATTCGTCGGATATAAATCGGATGGCCTATATTGCAGGATGGCTGGAACACCATCATCACCAACTTTATTTTTTGTAAGAGTAGAGATATGTAAGTGTCACTGCCCCCCCCGACACACACACCCACACCCACAGAACCACACACACACACTTCCCAACACCAAAGGAGTAGGGTGACACCTCGATCTTGATACTAATCTATCGACTAGCTTCTCTCTCAAACACACACACACACACGCACACACACTACCCAACACCGAAGGAGTAGGGTGGCACCTCGAACTTGATCGTAATCTATCTACTCCTCTTTCAAACACACACACACACACACTCGCTAGTTGCGCCTCTGTGCCTACCGCGCACACTCTCGATACGTCTTTCTCTCCCTCCCCCTCCCCCATCCCAACAATGACAGTAGAAGGGTGACAACTCGATCTGATCGTAATCTGTCAATTGGTTTCTCTCTCGAACATTGTGTCTTTGTGCCTCGCTCAGTAGCCCCCTCGATATATAGACTTCTCACGCGCGCACAGCTGTAGTGACGATGACGCTGAACCCAGTGTGCCTCGTTTTTACCGGCCTCATGTGATAGTTTTCACCCTATTTTCTTACGGTGGTATGTGGAACTTATTTTGCAGGGTCGGACACTATCCTTTATCTGAACTCTTCTGTGGTATATCCGAAGGAGGAACCCGCCTTGCAATGCTGAAGACAACACTGCGCGCCGGACTCGTCGTCATTGAAGCCTGGTTCAGGGGCTACTGAGGGAGTCCGGGATTAGGGGGTCTCCGGACAGCCGGACTCTATCCTTTGGCCGGACTGTTGGACTATGAGGATACAAGATTGAAGACTTCGTCTCGTGTCCGGATGGGACTCTACTTGGTGTGGAAGGCAAGCTAGGCAGTACTGATATGGATATCTCCTCCTTTTGTAACCGACCTTGTGTAACCCTAACCCTCTCCGGTGTCTATATAAACTGGAGGGTTTTAGTCCGTAGGACAATATGCAATCATACCATAGGCTAGCTTCTAGGGTTTAGCCTCTCCAATCTCGTGGTAGATCAACTCTTGTAATACTCATATCATCAAGAATAAATCAAGCAGAACGTAGGGTTTTACCTCCATCAAGAGGGCCCGAACCTGGGTAAAACATCATGTCCCCTGCCTCCTGTTACCATCCGCCGTAGACGCACAGTTCGGGACCCCCTACCCGAGATCCGCCGGTTTTGACACTGACACCCCTCTTCTGAGGATACCACTACTATTGCTGATGAGAATGCCAGGTTGAAGACATTGCTTGAAACAGGGATGTACAAAAGCCTCAAAGGGCATCAGACACTGTGCGATGTCCTCAAGAGACAGATTCTGAACCCAAACCCTAGGAAAGAGGGTGTTGGGTTCAAGAGGAAAATGAATGTTGGTGGTTCCTATTGGAAGCCTGAGCAGTACCCCAAAACCACGTGGGTTGCTGCAAAGGGACCTTCAGTGGATCCATCTACCTTATCTGGCTTCACTTGTGCTAACCCTATTATCATTGATGAATCCTTTGATGCAAACTACAAACTATTTAAGAATCAGAATGTTGAAGTGTTTGCCAGGTATATTGGTACTAATTGCAGGAATGGACCCCTTTGAAGAAGATCTGGGTGCCCAAGAGTTGTCTTGAAAATCTTTAGGTGAATGTCATCATGACACCACCTGGGAAGAAGACAAACCCCAAACCAAAGGCTTCATATGGTCCAAAGGCTTCATATAGACAGAGGAATCACTAGAGTCACCCTAATGCCAATGTTTCACAAGGAAACCATACTCAGACTTATGAATATGAGCGTGTTTTGTCAAACCGCTATGTTCATAAGACCAAGAACTATTCTACTTATTCTTATTAGTATTATTCTCCTCCTACAAGGCTATTTTCTAGGGCTCCAAAGTCGAAGTTCTCAGATGCTGCACTTAGACTCATTGCTTCTAAGCCACCCCTGAATATGTGGGTGGTTAAGAAGAATTAACTCTCTTTTGCAGGGAAAGGTCTCCAGCCGTAAATCAAAGGCGTTTGATGCTTATGCTGGGGACCTAAAACATCTTGTGGGGCGCAAGATAAAATGCCCAAATGGTCTTACTATGTATTTTGTTCTTGGATTCCTTGACAATCATCCTATCTGCCCTAACCAGGATCTAAACTTTGATAATATGCTTGTTCGTCAAATGTTTATGCTTCACATTTCCCTTGGTGAAGCCTATCCCTCTAACTGCACTGTAGGGTACGATACCAAAGGCTTCTGAGTGGATTATGGACAGTGGATGCACTAACCACATGACTGGTGATCAAAGTCTTCTCATGGACTCAACCTTACGTCCATCTGACAAGAGTCACATCACATTTGCTGAAACTGGTAAAAGCAAGGTATTGGGTCTAGGTAGAGTTGCAATCTCAAAGGATCAGCACATGGATAAAGTGATGCTTGTTGAATCCCTTGGTTTTAACTTAATGCCTGTCTCAATGCTTTGTGATCTAAACATGGTTGTGATATTTAGAAAATATCGTTGCCTGGTGCTTATGGAATCTGAAAAATCTCTAGTCTTTGAAGGATATCGAAAAGATGATTTGTACATGGTAGATTTCTCAACAGGACCATAGTTGGCCGTATGTCTTCTAGCAAAAGCTTCAGAGTGCTGGCTCTGGCATCGGAGGCTAGGGCATGCTGGCATGAGGAACTTGTACACACTCATGAAGAAGAAGCATGTTCTAGGCATCGAGGGCGCCAAGTTCAAGAAGGATCATCTATGTGGTGCCTGCGAAGCAAGAAAGATGACTAGGGCCAAGCATCCCTCGAAGACAATCATGACTACGTCCCTTCGAGCTGCTTCACATGGACTTATTCGTCCCTACTCACCACTCTACTCTTACTACCACTGCTTGCCTCTATGGTTTCGTCATTGTTGATGATTACTCAAGATATACATGGGTGCATATAATTCTCTATAAGAATGAAGTGCAGGATGTCTTTATATGATTCGCCAATCGTGCCATGACGAACTATGGCATCAAGATCAAGCACATCAGAAGTGACAATGGCACAGAGTTGAAGAACACCGGCCTCGACACTTATCTTGATACAATGGGCAGCATGAAGGTTTTATGCTTGGTTACGGAAAGGATTCGCACTCCTACGGAGTCTTCAACCTCTTTCACTATAAAGTGGTTAAAACTGCGGATGTGCGGTTAGATGAAACTAACGGCTCGCAAAGAGAGCACCTGTCAAATGTGCTAGATGAAGTCTCACCAAGTGAATCCATCAAGCTTATGGGTACTGGAGAAATCATACCTTCAGAGGCTCAGGCTGAAGAAGAACTCATCATTTATGCACCTAATCAACCCGAAGACACTGCTCAGCCTGAAGTCAATGTCGATAATGAAGACAATGATCAACAAGACCAAAGTCTTCGTCTAGTTCATCCTCGTGTTGCAAATGAAGTGAAGATTGAGAAGATAATCGATAGCATCAATGCACCTGGTCCACTCACTCGTTCAAGAGCAACACAACTAGCAAATTTCTATGGGCACTTTGCATTTGTCTCCATATCTGAACCCAAGAAAGTTGCTGAAGCCTTCATGGAACCTGAGTGGATTCAAGCGATGCAAGAAGAGCTTCAACAATTCGAGCTGAATAATGTGTGGGAATTGGTTAAGGATCCTGATCCTCGCAAGCACAACATCATAGGCACTAAATGGATCTATCGCAACAAACAAGATGAGCATGGTCAAGTTGTCAGAAACAAGGCTCGTCTCGTTGCTCAAGGATACACTCAAGTTGAAGGGATTGACTTCGATGAAACATTTGCTCTGGTGGCTTGGCTTGAAGCCATTCGCATACTGCTGGCCTATGCCAACCATCACAACATCCTCCTCTACTAAATGGATGTGAAGAGTGCTTTTTTGAATGGCAAGATTGAAGAAGAAGTGTATGTTGCACAACCACCTGGCTTTGAAGATCCAAAACGTCCAGATATGGTATACAAGCTCAACAAGGCAGCGAAATCCTTTTTCGGTATGGCCTCAAACAAGCCCCTCGTGCTTGGTATGACACACTCAAAGACTTCCTGAAGAGAAAAGGCTTCAAGCCTGGTTCTCTGGATCCTACACTCTTCACGAAGACATATGATGGAGAACTGTTTGTGTGCCAATTCTATGTGGATGACATAATCTTCGGCTGCACCAACAAGAGATACAGTGATGAGTTTGGACACATGATGCAAGAGCAATATCAGATGTCCATGATGGATAAGCTGAAATTCTTCCTAGGTCTTCAAATCCGTCAGCAGAGCAACGACATCTTCATATCACAAGAGAAATACCTCAAAGATTGCCTAGAGAAGTTTGGAATGCAAGACTGCAAAGGATACACGATGCCAATGCCAACCAAAAGTCATCTGGGCCCCGACGACAATGGTAAAGAGTTTGATAAAAAGGTATACCACTCCATGATTGGTTCTTTACTCTATTTATGTGCATCTAGGCCAGATATAATGCTTAGCGCTTGCATGTGTGCCCAATTCCAAGCGGCACCAAAGGAGTCGCATCACTTAGCTGTGAAGCGAATTCTTCGATATTTGGCTTACACCCCAACACTAGGATTATGGTATCCAAAGGTCTCAGAGTTTGATCTAGTTGGATTCTCAGATGCTGATTATGCTGGTGACAAGGTTGATCACAAGTCCACATCAGGAACATGTCACTTTCTTGGACGATCTCTTGTCTGTTGGTCTTCAAAGAAGCATAACTGTGTATCTCTCTCCACTGCTGAATCTGAATACATTGCTGCTGGATCTTGCTACGCTCAGCTTCTGTGGATGAAGCAAACTCTCAAGGACTATGGCATCCACCTGAAGCATGTGCCACTCTACTGCGACAATGAAAGTGCCATCAAGATTGCCAATAACCCAGTTCAACACTCGAAGACAAAGCACATTCAGATCCGCCATCATTTTCTCAGAGATCATGTCATGAAGGAAGATATTGATATCATTCACGTCAACACTGAAGAGAAATTGGCAGATATCTTCACAAAGCCCTTGGATGAGAAAAGGTTTTGCAAGTTGCCGTGTGAGCTAAATATCTTAGAATCCTCGAATGTCCTGTAATTGGACACACATCCTAACGCTTATGCATGTTGATGACTTAGATGTGCAACACACAAAGTAACGTATATCTTCAATCAATGAAGACATACATTCTAAGTGTGAATACATTAACGCGGAATTTGAATTCGGAGCGCCACGATAATTGTGCGCCGTGTCTGGGTCTAATACTTCCTATACAGTGGGTAACGCCACCACCACAATCTTTTCGAAGTGTTTCAAGTGGCATCAAAATTGCATAGTCTTCGCATTTTGTTTATCTTCAACACTGATTTGACTTCATGTTTATATTCACAATGTTGAGTTGATCCGATATATATATATATATATATATATATATATATATGACAGAATCAAGATAGTCATACCTGTGTTGTCGTAGAAGTGTTCCATGACATTACCAAAGCTATCGGGTCGGGTTTTGGATCCGATAACCCGTTAACGGCCCCGACCAATGGGGATTTTCCACGTGTAAAATCATCATTGGCTAGAGGAAACACGTGTCAGCTCATCGTCGGGACAGATGTCATCCACTCATTGGACAGAAGGCGCCTATGATACGTCGACACGTGGCACGACCCAACAAGTTTAAATGGGCCGGCCCAACTAAAGGCCCACAAGATTTTGCGGACCATAATGGGTTGGCCCAGCTAAAGGCCCACGAGATTTTGCGGACCATAATGGGCTGGCCCAGCTAAAGGCCCACAAGATTTCACGGGCCATAATGGGCCGGCCCAGGTAAAGGCCCACAAGATTTTCGTGTGCCATAATAGGCCGGCCCAGGTAAAGGCCCACAAAATTCTTGCGGATCATAATGGGCCGGCCCAGCTAAAGGCCCACGAGATTTCGCCGACATTAATGGGCCGGCCCAGCTATAGGCCCACAAGATTTTGAGGACCCTAGTAGGCCGGCCCGTTAACTGGCTGCCATGTTTTGGGCCAAATGTCGGCCCATATTTGATCCGGTCTATTAATGGCCTGCCACGCTTCGGCCTAATAGTGGCCCATATGAGATCCGGCCTGTTAAAAGCCTACCACGTTCTGGGCCAAATTACGGCCCAGATCAGGTCCGGCCCTTTAAGAGTTTTTGGGCCTAATTATGGCCCATATCAGATTCGGCCCGTCAACTAGACACTATGCTTTTGGGCCCACTTGCTAAAGGCCCACTTAGTAATTCAGCCTGATATTAGCTTTGGCCTGTTAAGGGCCCGTTTAACATTTTGGCCCTATATTAATTTCAGCCTATTAAAAGCCCGTCATATAGTTGGGCCTAACTATGGCCCGGTTTGCATCCGACCTGCTCGCAGCTGATATCTGATTGGGCCAAACAAGGACCGAGACAATTTTTCAGCCTGTTAAAAGCCCGTGATTTGATTCACACAATCATGGGCCGGGGTTCATTTCGGGCTGCTGCCGGCCCGTGAGCTGATCGTCACGTTTTAGGCCCAACCTACATCGTGATTGCATGACGGCCCGATTATGTACCGTAATTTTACGGTTTGGCCGGTTTACTGCGAAGACATGATATATATACAGTAAAATAACTGCAGCATTGTGAATAAGAAAAAACCTATATTATACAATAAAGAAATTACGGTATATTACATCCACTGGGCATCAAAGTTTGCCACTATGATAATAAAGCACAAGCAGACAGCAGATTACATACACTGTGTAAGTGCATCTAGTGCCACCCCTAGTTGGTTTTGGAGTATTGACGACAAACCTAGTTGAGGGACTAATGTGTTTGTGAGAATTGCAGGATAACACAGGTAGAAGTCCCTCATTGATTCGGTTTTCCTACCAGAGATGACCCCTAAAAATGTATGAAGACATTGAAGTCAAAGGTGGTATATGAAGATATTCAAATTGAAGACTATGACAAGAGAAGACACCACATGAAGCCTATGGAGCTCGAAGACTTAGATCTTTCGTAGTTCTCTTTCTTCTGTGTTGATTCATAGGAACCACCGTACTGTTAAGTGGGGTCCAAGAGAACCAGTCAGAATGACTGAAGTGATGCTTAAGCAAAACCTATGTCTTCGAGTGAAGACTTTGAGAGCAAATCTTGTCCAGAGTCGGGCAAGTCAGCTTTGCTTGAAGCCCAAGTAAAGTTACCGTGTGAGTTTGAAATCTGACCGTTGGAACACGTGTCAGTTCCTTAGTGACCCAGGGTCATTTTGGACAAATCAGGTCGGGTTACCAAGTGGCTATAAATAGCCCACCCCCTACAACCATAAACGGTTGGCTGCTCAGATTCAGAGTACGGCTTTTGTCGTTTGAGAGCAACCCACCTCGAAGCCTTTGAGAGAGAATTCCTTGCGAGGATAAAGCCCTAACCACCCAGAGCCAAAGAGAATTAGGCATCACTTAAGTCTTCTTGTCTGTGTGATCTGAAGACTTATTACACTTGAGGACTGTGCATCCTCTAGCCGGTTAGGCGTCGCGTTCTGAGCATCCAAGAGACATTGTGGATTGCCGGTGAACGAAGTCTGTGAAGGTTTGGGAGTCTACCTTGAAGACTTACCAGAGTGATTGGGCGAGGTCTGTGTGACCTTAGCTCAAGGGGAATACGGTGAGGACTGGGTGTCCTGAGCTGCGTGTTCAGGACTGGGTGTCCGGGACTGTGTGTCCTAAGGTTTAAATACCTAGCCGCCCTAACCAGACGTACAGTTGTCACAACAACTGGAACTGGTCCAACAAATCATTGTCTTCAGCGACTCACTGGTTTCATCGTCCCTTCCCTTTACTTACTGTTACTCCTTGTGAAGTCATTATATGTTCGCACTATCTTTTGTCTTCACTGAGTGACTGCGTGTTCTGTGTGGCTTCACAATATCTTCCTACCTGATCCTTACTACGTTGCTGCTATTAGTCATTGTGCTTTCACTCTATTGAATACTTGACTATGGCTTGCCTAGTGTAGTCTACCTTCCGCTGCAGGGTAATAGGTTTATTTCTATCGTTTGTCTTCATAACTTCCATGTTTTGAAGACTTTCATAAAAATCGCCTATTCCCCCCCCTCTAGTCGATATAACGCACTTTCAATTGGTATCAGAGCAAGGTGCTCCCTTGTTCTGTGTGATTCGGTTTAACCACATGGAGTTTTAGCTATGTCGACTTCAGGGATAATTAAAGTCCCCGCTGCGTGCCCCGTCTTCGATGGAACTGAATATCCCTACTGGAAGAATAAGATGCGCATGCATCTTAAAGCCATTGACGTCGACCTATGGTATGTCATCAAGAACGGCGTTCCCAAGGATGGAGAAGGTGTCACAGCTGCTGATGTCAAGAAGTTCGTTCAACTGGACTCTACTGCCAAGAATATCATCTGTGGTCATCTGACCAAAGGACAGTATGGCCATGTGAGTGCTTTGGAAACATCTAAGCTGGTCTGGGACTGGCTCTCCAAGGTCAATGAAGGCGTCTCAACCCAGAGAGATCAGAGAATCAGTGTCCTTCGCAACCTCTTCAACCGCTTCAAGAGAAATGACAATGAGAATGTCCAGCTCACATTTGACCGACTCACTGACATCACAAATGAGCTTCAAGCCCTCGGCGCTACTGAGATCACCAAACATGAAGTCGTGAAGACACTACTGAGATCACTTGATAGTTCGTTTGACAACCTAGCCCTGATGATTCAAGAACGTCCTGATTTCAAGACACTCGATCCGTCTGACATACTTGAGAGGCTCAACACACATGAGTTTCAGCTTTCTGAGAAAAGAGATATCTACGGTCCAAACTATGGGCGAACTCGTGCCTTGAAGGCGAAAGCTGTCTCCTCATCTGAAGAAGAATCTGACAGCAGTTCGGATGATCCTGAAGACATTGGAAGGGAACTTGCTATGCTTGTGAAGAAGTTCCAAAAATTCACCAAGAAGAAAGGTTTCAGAAAGTCTTCCCGATCAAGCTCAAGGAATGATGAAGCTTCTGCTCACGACTACAAGAAGAAAACATGTCACAAGTGCAAGAAACCTGGCCACTTCATCTCTGAGTGTCCATAGTGGGACAATGAGAACAAAAAGAAGAAGAAGAGCAAGGAATATGACTCTGACGACAAGAAGAAGAAGAAATACTCAAAGTCTTCTTCCAAGTCTTCCTCAAAGTCTTCATCACACAAGAAGAGCTCATCTAGCAAGGCACGTGCGTTTGTTGGCAAGGAAATGGATTCAGAGGAGGAGTCCGCTTCTGAGGAGGCGGAGGTGGAGTCTGAGGAGGAGTCCGATTCAGGCGTCGCAAGTCTGGCTACAGCATACGTTGCCAAGTCCATCTTCAACACTGAATACAATGACTTCATCACCGACACCGATGCAAATGACAAGGACTACTCCGCTTCTACCTACTGCTTCATGGCACGCAGTGCCAAGGTAAACACACGCACTACTCACTATCAAACATCTAGTGACGATGACTCTGATTGTGGTTCAAAACCCAGCTACAAAACACTTGCTAAAATTGCAACTGAACAACAGAAAAGCTATGGAACATATTCAAAAACTGTTAGACAGAAGCGATGATCTGTTAGGTGCTGAAATGACTCGATCTGAATCCTTAATTGAAGACATAAAAAATCTTCACGTTAAGTATGAGGAACTTGAAAGTCATCATGAAACTCTCTCAACAACTCATGAAAAGCTTTCCTATGATTATCTTCAAAGGAAGCAAGATCTTGAGAAATTGAGAGCGGCTCATGAAGATCTTCAAAAGGAAAATGAGTCACTTTGCGCCAAACAGATCAGTTCCGCTTAGGAAGGATTTGAACCACCATGTATTAAATGCATTGAGCGTGATAATGCTACTTCTGTTGCTGAATGTTCTACTGCTACTACTGTTGCAATATCTTCAACTGTTGATGTGGTAACTAACCCCTCTGCTGAGGATACCACTGCTATTGCTGATGAGAATGCTAGGTTGAAGACATTGCTTGAAACAGGGATGTACAAAAGTCTTAAAGGGCATCAGACACTATGTGATGTCCTCAAAAAGCAGATTCTGAACCGAAACCCGAGGAAAGAGGGTGTTGGGTTTGTAAGGAAAATGAATGCTGATGGCTCTTACTGGAAACCTGAGCAGTACCCCAAAACCACGTGGGTTGCTGCAAAGGAACCTTCAGCATATCCATCCAATCTATCTGGCTTCACTTGTGCTAACCCCATTATCATTGTTGAATCCCTTGATGCAAACTATAAACTGTTTAAGAATCAGAATGGTGAAGTGTTTGCCAGGTACATTGGTACTAACTGCAGGAATGGACCGCCTATGAAGACAGAATGGTGAAGTGTTTGCCAGGTACATTGGTACTAACTGCAGGAATGGACCGCCTATGAAGAAGATCTGGGTTCCGAAAAGGTGTCTGGAGAATCTTCCTGTGAATGTCATCATGACACCTCACGTGAAGAAGACAAACCTCAGACCAAAGGCTTCATACGGTCCAAAGGCTTCATACAGACAGAGGACTCACCTGAGTCGCACTAACGCAAATGTTTTGCAGGGAAACCATACTCAGGCATGTGAATATGAGAGCGGTTCATCAAACCGCTATGTTCATAAGACCAAGAACTATTCTGCTTATTCTTATGAGTACTATTGTCCACCTGCAAGACTGTTTGCTAGGGCTCCAAAGCCAAAGTTCTTAGATGCTGCACTTAGACTTATTGCTTCTAAGCCACCCTTGAAGATGTGGGTGGCTAAGAAAGCTTAACTCTCTTTTGCAAGGAAAGGTCTCCAGCAGAAAACCAAAATCGTCTGACGCTATTGCTGGGGACCTTAAACATCTTGTAGGGCGCAAGATCAAATGCCCGAATGGTCTTACTATGTACTTCGTTCCTGAGTCGCTTGCTACTCTCCCTATTAGTCCTAATCTGGATCTAAGCTTTCATAACCCACTGGTTCGTCAAATATTTTTGCTTCACAATGCTCTTCGTGAAGCCTATCCCCCTAACTGCACTGTAGGGTACGACACCAGCGTCTTCAGAATGGATTATTGATAGTGGGTGTACAAATCACATGACTGGCAAAAGAAGCCTTCTTATGGACTCAACCTTACGTCCATCCGACAAGAGCCACATCACATTTGCTGACACTGGTAAAAGTAAGGTATTGGGTCTAGGTAGAGTTGCAATCTCAAGGGATCAACACATGGATAAAGTCATGCTTGTTGAATCCCTTGGCTTCAACTTAATGTCTGTCTCAATGCTTTGCGATTTAAACATGATCGTAATATTTGGAAAATATCGTTGCCTTGTTCTAATGGAATCTGACAAGTCTCTAGTATTTGAAGGGTATCGAAAAGATGATTTGTACGTGGTAGATTTCTCAGCAGGACCACAGCTTGCCATATGTCTTCTAGCAAAAGCTTCAGAATGCTGGCTCTGGCATAGGAGGCTTGGGCATGCTGGCATGAGGAACCTCCACATCCTGGCAAAGAAGAAGCATGTCATAGGCATCGAGGGCGTCAAGTTCAAGAAAGATCACTTATGCGGTGCCTGTGAGGCAGGAAAGATGACGAGGGCCAAACATCCCTCGAAGACAATCATGACCACTACTCGACCCTTCGAACTGCTTCACATGGATCTTTTCGGTCCCACTCATTACTCAACTCTTACTACTATTGCTTGTCTCTATGGCTTTGTCATTGTTGATGATTATTCTAGATATACTTGGGTGCACATAATCCTTTACAAGACTGAAGTGCAGGATGTCTTCAGACGCTTCGCCAATCGAGCAATGAACAACTATGGCGCCAAGATAAAGCATATCAGAAGTGACAATGGCACTGAATTCAAGAACACTGGCCTTGATACATATCTTGATACCTTGGCCATCACACATGAATTCTCAGCCCCATACATGCCATAGCAAAATGGGGCCGTCGAATGCAAGAACATAACACTCATTGAGATGGCCAGAACGATGCTAGATGAATACAAGACTCCAAGAAAATTCTGTCCTGAAGCCATTGATACTGCATGCCATACAATCAATCGTGTTTATCTTCACAAGCTTCTGAACAAGACATCTTATGAGCTCCTTACTGGCAAGAAGCCAAATGTCAGTTACTTCAGAGTATTTGGCGCCAGGTGCTGGATCAAGGACCCACATCACACCTTAAAGTTTGCACCAAAAGCACATGAGGGTGTTATGCTTGGATATGGAAATGATTCACACTCCTACAGAGTCTTCAATCTCTTTCATTACAAAGTGGTTGAAACAGTGGATGTGCGGTTCGATGAGACCAACGGTTCACAAAGAGAGCAACTGCCAAATGTGCTAGATGAAGTTCCATCCAGTGGATCAATCAAGCTAATGGGAACTGGAGAAATTATACCTTCTGAAGCTCATCCTAAAGAAGAACTTATCATCTCAGCACCTGATCAACATGAAGACAATGCTCAGCCTGAAGACATTCCTTCTAACAACGACAATGATCAGCAAGAGCAAAATCTTCGCCCTGTACATCCTCGCGTGCCAATGAAGTGCAGATTGAAAGAATAATTGATAGCATCAATGCACCCAGTCCACTCACTCATTCAAGGGCAACTCAGCTAGCAAATTTCTGTGGGCACTTCGCATTCATCTCAATAACAGAACCCAAGAAAGTTGAAGAAGCCTTCATGGAACCTGAATGGATTCAAGCTATGCAAGACGAGCTTCAACAATTTGAGCTGAATAATGTATGGGAACTGGTCAAGCGTCCTGATCCTCGGAAGCACAACATAATAGGCACCAAATGGATATACCGCAACAAGCAAGATGAGCATGGTCAAGTTGTCAGAAACAAAGCTCGTCTCGTTGCTCAAGGATATACTCAAGTGGAAGGCATTGACTTCGATGAAACATTTGCTCTTGTGGCTAGACTTGAAGCCATACGCATACTGCTGGCCTATGCAAATCATCACAACATACTTCTTTATCAAATGGATGTGAAGAGTGCCTTCCTCAATGGCAAGATTGAAGAAGAAGTGTATGTTGCACAACCTCCTGGCTTTGAAGATCCAAAACATCCTGACATGGTATACAAGCTCAACAAGGCACTGTATGGCCTCAAACAAGCCCCTCGGGCCTGGTATGACACACTCAAATACTTCCTGAAGAGCAAAGGCTTCATACCTGGTTCTCTCGACCCCACTCTCTTCATGAAGACATATGATGGTGAACTGTTTGTGTGCCAAATATATGTGGATGACATTATCTTCGGCTGCACTAATCAGAAGTACAGTGAAGAGTTTGGATATATGATGCAAGAGCAATATCAAATGTCTATGATGGGAGAGCTGAAGTTCTTTCTCGGTCTTCAAATACGGCAGCAACGCAACGACATCTTCATATCTCAAGAGAAGTATCTCAAAGATTGCCTGAAGAAGTTCGGTATGCAAGACTGCAAAGGCTTCACGACGCCAATGCCAGCCAAGCATCATCTGGGTCCTGACGACAGTGGTAAAGAGTTCGATCAAAAGGTATACCGCTCCATGATTGGTTCTTTACTTTATCTATGTGCATCTAGGCCAGATATTATGCTTAGTGTTTGCATGTGTGCTCGATTTCAAGCAGCACCAAAGGAGTCGCATCACTTAGCTGTGAAGCGAATTCTTCGATATTTGGCTCACACCCCAACTCTAGGATTATGGTATCCAAAGGGCTCAGAGTTTGATCTGCTTGGATTCTGGGATGCTGATTATGCTGGTGACAAAGTTGATCGCAAGTCTACATCAGGCACATGTCACTTTCTGGGACGATCACTTGTATGTTGGTCTTCAAAGAAGCAGAACTGTGTATCTCTCTCCACTGCTGAATCTGAATACATTGCTGCTGGATCTTGCTGCGCTCGGCTTCTGTGGATGAAGCAAACGCTCAAATACTATGGCATTCATCTGAAGCAAGTGCCACTCTACTGCGACAACGAAAGCTCCATCAAGATTGCCAACAACCCAGTTCAGCATTCGAAGACAAAGCACATTGAAATTCGTCATCACTTTCTCAGAGATCATGTTGTGAAGGAAGATATTGATATCATACATGTCAACATTGAAGAGCAATTGGCAGATATCTTCACCAAGCCCTTGGATGAGAAGAGATTTTGCAAGTTACGGTGTGAGCTAAATATCCTGGAATCCTCAAATGTCCTGTGATCAGGCACACATCCTAACCCTTATGCATATTGATGACTTAGATGTGCAACACATGAAGTAAAGTATATCTTCAATCAATGAAGACATACATTCTAAGTGTGAATACATTAATGTGGAATTTGACTTCGGAGCGCCACGATAATTGTGCGCTGTGTCTGGGTCTAATACTTCTTATACGGTGGGTAACGCCACCACCAAATGTTCTATTTTGAAGTGTTTCACTCATGGCGTTACCTTGCTATGACTTCACATTTGGTTTGGCTTCAATTTCAACATGTCTTCATGGTTATCTTCACTATGTTGATTATATATATACTAGTGTTATGTCCTCTACAACATTCACTTATAGCTATGTCTTCTTGTTGAATCTTTTGAACTAAGTGAATGTGATCGGACCTAACCTCTCTATGCTATCTATCTCAAACTCTATCTCTCCAAATCATATGCATTCTATTGAAACTGTCGAATGTCTTCTCTGCGTCCTTGTCAGCAGAAGATACAAAGACAAACCTTAAGTCCACCTTCAATGCTCATTCCTCCACATGAAACCCGGAGAAGTAGGAACGACCACCCGACAATCCAGGCATGCGTGGGACGTGGAACAAACCCCAAAATTCTGCATAATGGCCACGTGTTCCTCAGATGCGAATCGCCAGGGGCACCTGTGTAATAACGCAGTGCCGCCCCTGTACCTATAAATACACACTTCACGGCGGTCATTATCTCTTCTTCCACTCTCGCACGAACCCTAGCGCCACCGCTAGCCCTCGACGACACCAGCGACGAAGCGCTTCACTACCGCAACCTCTCCGACGCCGTCTTCACGCCGACCGCGGACATCGTCCTCTCCGCCGTCGCTGTAGGTGTCCTCCGTCGCCAAGTTAGGGCACGGAAGATCGAACTACTCGGCCTCATCTTCCACTCCGTCTAGCAGTTCTTAGTGTGGTAAATAAAACTTCCTTTTTACGGCACCGTTGATCCTATGGCTTTGTCACTTTCTACCACAAGCAGTTTCTATTCACACAAGTTAGACCTCTCTCATACTGCATCTCATAACATGCCTAGTATATTCACTTATGCTTCACAAAGTAGTTAGATTCCTCACTTGTACTGATCTCTGGATTCGTACAAATCTGGAACCAACTCCTTATCTATGAGTGAATGTCTTCGCACGATGAGGTCAATGTCTTCTAAACTGATTTATATTCAAAATCTTCTGAGAATGCATATGACCTCTTCCCCTTCCCTCGCACCTTAATGCTATCACAGGTACATGTCCGTGGGAGAATCTCTTGGTTCTCATAGTCTGCATTCATTTGCAGAATTCTTACAGCATCATATAAATTCTCCCGAAGCAAGCTCCTGTTTGTCCAGCAAGCGAAAATCTTTGAAGCCTTTGAACATGTTGAAGCCTTTCAGTTTAAAGTTCATGGCTTCAGAGAAATCAGCAAGGAAGGGTGGCAGAAAGCGTCACGGAGAAACATCTAGAGATCTGCCAGATGACCTCTCAGAACTGTACAAGACAGATCCTGAAGAGGATTACAATTAGCGCAAGACCCAAATCCAATGGATTCGAAGATATTGGGCAGAACAATGGTTCAAATACCGATTTGTAACCCAGGAATATGCTGAGAAAAATGCCATCAAGAGACCGTGGGGAGACATCCTATACAAGAATCTTCAACCCAGGTCCAAAGATGAAGCCATTGAACAAGGCTTCTATCCCTGCATGGTCCGTGGGCCACAGCCTATTGATGCACACCCATCGTCAATACTATGGTGTCGTGACGACATTCTGTTCAAGTGCAACTTCCAGTTTGCCCAAAACTCAGGGAAGCAAAACAAGAAGACATTGGGACTAGACTTCAACCCTGGTCCCTCAGCTCCAAGGGCTGATGGCACACGAGATGCAGAACCCAATGTCATCGGTCCTTTCTACAACCTTAAAGGCCTCATCACCCATATCTTGGTTCAAGGGACTGCAGTGAATGAGCCTGCAGCTGACACTGAATCAGACGAAGCGCCTGCAGCGCCGAAGCCAAAGAAGTTGAAGAAGCCTAAAGCTTCAAAGCCTGCCCCTTCACCAAAAATCTCACGGGCGAAGCCACTGGCAACTGCACCTCCTGAAGACAGTGTGCAGTCCGAAGATTTATCACGCATCTCCAAGCCCCAGAAGGTCAAGATGCCTTTGCCACACACCGGCCAAGAGCTAACAGCTGCTCCCATTCTGCGCAATGATGCCATTGATCTGTCAAGTGATGAAGATCTTGCAGATGACGCTCTTGAGCAACTCATCAAGAGCAAAGAAGAAGTAGAAATCTTCAATGATCTGCCTCTCTTTGATGTAACAATCAACTTCATTGATGAATGGTTTGACACGCCAAACATCAGCTTCAATGATCTCCAACTACCCATTGGCCTCAGTGTCGCCTTCCATGGCGCCATTGCTTTAAAGTTAGCTATCGCCCAGCGCATTGTTGAACTGAAGCAGAAGATTGACTTTGAGAAATCTCAGTTCAAGAAGCATATGGCCAAGCTCAGCGTGCAAGACGTGAAGAATTTCAAGATTATGCTGCACGAGCTTAAGGAAGCCTTTCTAAAGAAACGTGCAGAAGCTCAGGGTTCTCGTGAGTGCATGAAGGTCCTGGCTGATAGGTGTGTGCAAGCCTATAATGAGGCTGAGAAGCGCAAGGCCCTTGGGCATCCTGGCATCGACCCCAGGATGGCTGCCAAGAAGCAGAAGAAGCCCGCTATGGCTGAACCTGAAGCACCAAGGCAGGAGGCAGACCCCCTTGTCTTCCCAACTAGCATGACTGGCCCGAAGCCAAAGGTCAGGTCAACCTCTTCAGAACTGAAGAAGACCAGGACTGCTGAGGCTGAAGCAAGGAAGAGAAAACATCCTGAAGCCTCTGCTACTTCCCCCGCCAAGAAGAAAAGAATAACCAAGAAGGAACGGGCTGCTCCCACAGAGCCCTTGATTGTTGAACCCATTTCCATGGTTCACCCTGACGCCGATCCACAAGAACGTCAACTGACTGTCCATGAGCCTGCTTTCATAGAGGCTCATGAAGCTGAAGACTTTCTAGCAGCTGATCCCATCGCTGCCGAAGACATTGGTCATCATGACCATGTTGAAGATGATGCAGCCCTTCCTCAGCTAGAACACCAACAGGTATCATCGCCTGTGCTAACGCACAACGAACTCATCAGCATTGGTCGTCCACTGACGCCAATTGCACAGGATGCTTCATGGGCGGATCGCCCACAAGAGAATGAAGACCTTGAGGCCCAGCCAACAACAACTCCACAGGCATCACCCGCATTGCGCAGGCTTCGCAAAGGTCCAAGGCCTCAAGTCTCTGTTGAAGACAATCCGGCTGCATCAGCCACGGAAAAAGAAGTCCCACAAGTTGCCACTCCCCTGTCCCACCAAGAAGCAGTTCTCGAGGAGAACGTGATCGTGACCGATCCTCCTGCTCATCAAGTGGAGGTTGAACATCTTGAGGCTGCCACCACAAACACCACTGAAGCCACTGACGCTGTCATGGCTGAAGCTAATGTGGAGCCCTCACCAACAAAAGCATTAGAAGTCAGCGAAGCCACTGATCCCGCCACTTCTGTTCCTGAGTCTGCTGCCGGTCCCCAGTTTGACTATCATGTTGAGCACAGGCCTCAGGTACAGAAGCCAATCCCAAGATTGCCAAGGTTCCCAGGTCCTGCATCAGCACCTGGCTCCTTCAATATCAATGGCTTCAGAGGAGACAACACATTCTTCAACAGCTCCAGGAACCCCTACTCCAGGGAAAGAATATCATCTGATTGGTTCTGGAGTTATCCACAGCGAAGCTATTACTCATGCGTTCTTTACAACCAAGGTCGCATCTTCCCACACAAGCGCCTTGACATTGAAGCAATAGCTGGTCTGCCCTATCTGGAAGAAACTCTGGATTGCTTCAAAGAGGTTGGACTGCTACCGTTCGTCACTGACCAAGAGCATTGGAATGAAGAGTTGCTGCTCCAATTCTATGCCACACTTCACATCCGCGGGTATAGCAGAGATCCGAAGACTTGGGTCCTAGAGTGGATGACAGGAAACGTTCATCACGAAGCCAAAGCCTTTGACATCATTGAGCTCACTGGTTTGCCCACTCCTGGCGATCTCTACGAGCATGGTTGTCAGCTTCATAGTGAAGCTATTGAGAGCATCTTTTAGAAGACTGAACCTAATATGAGTCAGATGCTCAGTATGATGAAGCCATTGCCCCAAGATGCTGCTTATCCCACGGAGTTCTTCGTTGAAGACCTTGAGTATCTGCCAAGAACCATTTATCACATCATAAGGCGAACTCTCTGGCCAATCAAAGGACATTCTCCCCATGCCAAGCTGGAAGGTGCAATGAAGACTTTGGTCTTCTACATTCTTCATGGAAAATGCTTCAATACACAGGATTTCTTCATTCGCCAACTTGCTGCATCTGGCTCTGATCTGTTTGGTTTGAAGTTCTACGCCCCTTGGGTGATGCGGCTGATCAAACTTCACTCCGCTATCTCATATCAGCCCTCGGCCCGCAACCATCGGATCTTTTTGCCTGATGTGGATGTCTATTGAAGCCATCTATCCTGAGCCTGCCAATGAACCTCTCAGTCTTCAGAATGCAGAGCATCAAAGTTTCACTCAGAACGTTGAAGGCGTGGAAGCCGTAACTCGTGTGTATCCTTTGGCTGGCACTACACGTGCACCGCATCCTGCTCTCACTGAAGCCACTGACAGTACAACTGCTCCACGACCCAAGAAGCGCACTCGTGTTCTCAACGACCGAGAGCTTCTTGTGGCTCTTCATCAGAAACAGGATAGGCATCATGACTGGCTGAAGCGTCAGATGCAAAGCCTCTTGGTGGATGTTAATCGCATTCGCAATCTTGCCACCAAGAATGCTTTTGTTGCCCATGAAACCTCTCGCCGCACATGGAAAGGGCTAACGCTGATGTGTTCTGAAGATGATCTTCAAGAGGATGGCTTCACTGAGGATTCAAGTTTGACTCCACACCTCCTCGAAGGGCAGTGCTGCGACGAACTCCATCCCTTGAAGACTCTGAGTTCTCTTCCTTTGCTGCAACTATGAATGCCAGAGTGATCGAGGATGAAGACGATGCTACTTCACCGCCACCTCCTTCAGCACGCTTCGACTCTGCTCCAAGCTCTTCAGCACCGCCAAACACCACCAACGACCCTGCTGCTTCACCTACTCCTCATGGGAACGAGTAGATGCTCTATGTCTTCAAACCTTTTTGGTCCTTACTGACAAAAGGGGGAGAAGTATATGAGGTTGATAGTCTTCAAGCGGGTCCATATGGGCGGGTGCTTTATATTTTGCTTCGTGCTTACAACTCTCGTTTTGCTACATTTGGTTCTTTGAGTTGTAACACTTAAACTCGATGGTCGTCTGCTACTTATCTGCCACCTTGTGTTGCGATGATAAATTCTACATGTGCGACGATAAATTCCGCACTTAGATCATACTGCAGACGTCCATTTTCCATTATGCATGTCATTATCTTCATATACTTTCACATGCATAGTGGATTGTCATCATAAGTTGAAGTGGATCTCCACAAGTACAACCTGCCATGTGCATTTGCATTCCAAAAGCAAATTACTTATATGCACATCTTCAGGAGGAGCCCTTGCAACTTATGAAGACAATTCCTTATCCTTTACAATTTCACAGATTATATTCCCCGTTGAAAACTTCAACTAGTTTGTCATCAATCGCCAAAAAGGGGGAGATTGTAAGTGCATCTAGTGCCACCCCTAGTTGGTTTTGGAGTATTGACGACAAACCTAGTTGAGGGACTAATGTTTTTGTGAGAATTGCAAGATAACACAGGTAGAAGTCCCTCATTGATTCGGTTTTCCTACCAGAGATAACCCCTAAAAATGTATGAAGACATTGAAGTCAAAGGTGGTATATGAAGATATTCAAATTGAAGACTATGACAAGAGAATACACCACATGAAGCCTATGGAGCTCGAAGACTTAGATCTTTCGTAGTTCTCTTTCTTCTGTGTTGAGTCATAGGAACCACCGTACTGTTAAGTGGGGTCCAAGAGAACCAGTCAGAATGACTGAAGTGATGCTTAAACAAAACCTATGTCTTCGAGTGAAGACTTTGAGAGCGAATCTTGTCCAGAGTCGGGCAAGTCAGCTTTGCTTGAAGCCCAAGTAAAGTTGCCGTGTGAGTTTGAAATCTGACCATTGGAACACGTGTCAGTTTGAAATCTGACGGTTGGCTGCTCAGATTCAGAGTACGGCTTTTGTCGTTTGAGAGCAACCCACCTCGAAGCCTTTGAGAGAGAATTCCTTGCGAGGATAAAGCCCTAACCACCCAGAGCCAAAGAGAATTAGGCATCACTTAAGTCTTCTTGTCTGTGTGATCTGAAGACTTATTACACTTGAGGACTGTGCATCCTCTAGCCGGTTAGGCGTCGCGTTCTGAGCATCCAAGAGACGTTGTGGATTGCCGGTGAACGAAGTCTGTGAAGGTTTGGGAGTCTACCTTGAAGACTTACCAGAGTGATTGGGCGAGGTCTGTGTGACCTTAGCTCAAGGGGAATACGGTGAGGACTGGGTGTCCTGAGCTGCGTGTTCAGGACTGGGTGTCCGGGACTGTGTGTCCTAAGGTTTAAATACCTAGCTGCCCTAACCAGACGTACAATTGTCACAGCAACTGGAACTGGTCCAACAAATCATTGTCTTCAGCGAGTCACTGGTTTCATCTTCCCTTCCCTTTACTTACTGTTACTCCTTGTGAAGTCATTGTATGTTCGCACTATCTTTTGTCTTCACTGAGTGACTGTGTGTTCTGTGTGGCTTCACAATATCTTCCTACCTGATCCTTACTACATTGCTGCTATTAGTCATTGTGCTTTCACTCTATTGAATACTTGACTATGGCTTGCCTAGTGTAGTCTACCTTCCGCTGCAGGGTAATAGGTTTATTTCTATCGTTTGTCTTCATAACTTCCACGTTTTGAAGACTTTCATAAAAATCGCCTATTCACCCCCCCTCTAGTTGATATAACGCACTTTCACACTGGGCATCAAAGATCGCCACCAGTGCAAATAAACACGCCGACAAAATAATATACAAAACCGACAGCACTTCAATAGAGTTCAAAAAAGGTTAGCCCTGTTGGGGAGCTGCAGCGCAAGCAGCTGAGCAAGATGATGAGACTGCGTTTGTTCAACACTTATATTTTCCTCACTCTGAAAGATAAACAAGCAGACAGATGACAGGTTTTGCACATAAAAGTATCAGTGCTGACAATTCATCACATTTCTTACTGACGAATAAAGTGACATAGTTTAAATTTGCATTAACACAATATGGTATTGTTCAGGTCAAGACATGGCAGGAAATGACATTGTGAAGGAGTTGGCAGCTTCACGACACCACTGGATTACAGATCAAGAACTCATAAGTATCAATGGATAGTGTGCTGTCAATTTATACCATTTCAGATTGGCAAATAAAGAGACAGTTTAAATAATAGTAGAATGATATGACATTGTTCATAGTTAAGACATTGCAGAATATGACATTGTGCTGTAGTGGGTAGGTTCACCACACCACTGGATTACAGATGAAGAACAGAAGCATACATGCATTGCAAAAGAAGATCACTTGCTCTGTATAGTTTAATTTACATGGTATGAAGAAGGAACTTGGTTGTACAACTGAAAACTTAAATTGAGAAAGGACGAACTTTTGTTTACGAACTACATATAATAAACTTTAAACAAGCAATTTGATGCAAACACCAAAAATAAACAGTTGTTGCAGTCATGCCTAACCAAATATATACAACAAAGTTTGAAGGCTTGAGATGGACAAACTTACATTATTGGTGAAGACAGGCTCTATAAAGGCCTTGTCCATGCTGATGGGGGGCAATTCAAGAAGTTTACCACAGAATCTTCTTCAAAAGCATTGCCTTTATTCTACATTTTGTTAAGAGTAAATATAGATGTGATAATATACGAAAAAATGGAGAATATTTAAGATAAGATGAAGAGTGATGCTACATAACCAAGTAGCTATAAATGTAAGTGCAGCGATACAGGCAAAAGGTACAGCCAAGAGCAATGCATAGCTAAACTTCTTCAGTACCAACCTTATGGTAAGAGTAAATATAGATCTGGTGTGTAGAAAATGGAGGGCAAAGGAAAATAAGCTGCAGAGTGATGGTACATGAACAACTACCTCTCATTATAAGTACACTGATAAAGGACAACATGTACTTACAAGAACAATGCAGAGCAAAAAAACATTGGCATTTGATATATTCTACACTAATGTAACCATTCATACAGATCAGATAATTTGGAGCGAACAATTGATAAGCAAGCTATCATGCATACTGCTGTCACATAATGAACCAGGTATGTATGCAAGTATAGTGATACAGGACAACAGGTACTAACAAGAGCAAAGCAGCGGGCAGCATATTTGTGATATCATGTCGTTCTTGTCAAACCGGAATTCTTCTTCGAGCAGATTTCCTACAAAAAAGATCCGTAAGGCACATGCGGAAAAGTAGAAGTTCAAATTGTCATGTGATTTCATAGACAGTACCTCATCCTGGGAACGAGACCAGTGCATAACAAAGTTTTTCCACTCAATGTCTTCTAAATTTAGCACAGGAGACTTCACCGGAAATTCGTTTATAGACTTGCCATCAAAGTGTGATTTCCTCAGGTAACACCGATACTGCTGCAATGCTTCCTTGAAAAGCACAAGCAAGCTTTGCTCGTCATGACTATCCAGATTGACCCTCGCCTAGTCACAACAATGTAATATAAATCATTGATGTGTTCAATCAGCAAAAAACAGGAAAATAATAACCATGAATAATAGCACTTACACGTAAGTTGGACAGGAAGATGTGAAAATGGTGTTTGTCTTCACAATAATCTTCCCATGATGGGAATATATGCACGTAGTCCCTAACAACATTGAAAGCATTGTCTTTTAAACTGGGAATAAATGGAATGGGGTTCCAATCTGCAGGAATTGGCCGTCTCTGCAGTTGGGATAGGTCTTCGGCTGGTGGACTTGCTGTACTTTTTGCTGGAGTGGGATTTTTCTGTGGTACAACTGGTGCTATGGCAAATGAAATCGGTATACCTTTTGCTGGAGTGCAGGTCCTGTGTGGTGGGGGTATGGGTACAGTCTGCTGGAGTCGGTCCTACGTTTTATGTCACTGGTTGTACAGCCAATATAAGTGGGGTGCTGTCTGATTTCTCCGGCACCACCACGTTTTTCAGGGACTTTGTTGGTGCTCCTTCAGGTTCGGCAATCACCCTCTTCCTTTTTGATGTCTGATGCACAAGAACATCATTTGAGTGGAAAAACATGGTATGATGACAGATGGAATATGTATTGATAATGGATGGGCATGGCATCTCGACATATATGATGAGTAAACTAAGCAGATGGCGGTGCAACAAAGTAGAAGAAATGCAAGACAACATATGCAAGATACGCACAATCAATAAAACCTTGCCAAATTAGAACAGGCACCTTGATGGGTGAATAGGACAGTCCATCTGCCTTTGACTCCTCGAGATTAGAATAGTCATTAGGATGATATTCTAAACAAGAATCAACAGGTGGGGAGCGTACGAGTTTCATTGCTTCCAGAATGGCACTCAATGCCTTGCTGCCAATTTTGTAAGTCATTGCAGTGTTCCATAATATTCTTCTGATGCGCAGACTCAGGTATTTACTATAATTGCGTATAATATCTGAGAACCATGAAAACATAAATAGTTGTGAGATTATCTTTGTAATGCAGATGATATTCTAATATAGGGGCGCCCCTGTAAACACTTGTGTGCTATCACTGGATTCTGATGAGAGAGCTCATGTGTGCTGTAATATGGTGTGTGCATTTATATAATCTGGCACAAGTACACAAAAAATAGGCTCCAGAAGTAAGGATAGCTGGCAGATGATAGGTTCATAATATACTGTATAGAGAGTTTATTGCCAAACCATGATAACAAGAGCACACAGCAACTAGGCAGATCATAGTGTACATAACAGGGGTACACCATAACCAGGATATATAAATCGGGAAAGTGGAACTGGCTGGAAATTACGGTGTTGTATTGCCGCTAGTAATTGAAAGCATGTCGATCACGTACAGGCCAGCTCTATCAGCTGTTGACTGCAGATGTCCCTACTCCCCTTCCTAACAAGGAACATACTGTGCTTCCCATACAGAACATCGCACGGGCCGCCGGCCGAACCACCGGCCCCACCGCCTGTGTTCCTCCGCCATCCCCACCCCCGCCCCCACCCGCGTTGAGTTTTCTTCATTTGACGAGGCCCCACCACCGCCCCCCACAACCACCGTCCCCACCCGAGCCCCTTCGATCGCACCGGCGAGCTCTGAAAAATTGACTGAACCAATTTTGAAATTTAGTCTACTGTGATTTAACTAGTGTGGAATATAAAAGGGGAAAACCATAAGCATTGCGAGTATGGTGTTGAGCGTGCCATGGCGGATCTGAAGGTGCAAACCGGACAAAGGCAACTTCGCAACCAAGACAAGAAATCAGAGTAAAGCAGTGGCGATCTATTTTATTGCTGCGATAAATAAGTTGAGCAGGTACGAAAGAGTACCGCCTCTGGTGCGGTGCCGTGTACGCATCTGCTGATAATTTGACGGTGCTGCGGTAGCGATGGCTGTCGGCGGCGTGGAAGCAGATCTAGGAGGGTAGACGGTGGCGACGGGGCGTGGTGGATGAGACGGTCGTAGGAGCGGCGCCGGCAAGGTGGACGACGGCGGGGATGAAGCGAGAGGATGGGATGCAAGGATCCCGGTCCGAAGCCATGGATGAGAGAGGTCGATCTCTTGTGATGGACGGCTGCGTCAGGGTATCAGCTCCGGCATGGTGGAGGAGGACGGCGGTGGATGGGGTGGCGTACGGCGGCGGATGGAGGAGGGTGGGGTGGAGAGGGTGTTTTGGCGCCCATGGAGTACGAATGGGCAAAAGGGAGGTAGAGAGGAAGGGGGAACCATGTATTCAGGGCACGCTTGTCTCAAATGTGAGGAAATTTACAAACTTAACCCCCGTTTCAAATTTCTACTACATCACAGCAACACTAGTCGGTTGGGGATAGGACGGTAATCTCACATACACCGAATATTTGCCGACAAGAGTTTGTTTTTGGTGCCAACCGTGTATGAATATGAATCGGGGAGGGAGTCGATTTCGGTCGAGGACACACTATGTTTTGGCACCCACCATGTATGAATCCGGGTGAGAGGTGGTTACGTCACATTTGGATGAAATTACAAACCTACCCCTATCGAAACCTATAGAAATCCAGCATATAGGCTTTGTGTGGCAGGGATAGGCAGTAGTGATTTCCATCTCGCAGATTTTGGTTTCGGGCGGTTACTGCGACTTTCCCCGCTTCGTTCAAATTTTGCAGAGTGCATGTTTACCGTGCCAACTCAATTCGAATCCCGTTTGTATTCTATTTTTTCGGGCGGGATCCATTTTCAATTGGAATTACATTCTATATACATCATTTTTATATATACTTTCAAAAGCACAACAAAGAATTCTGCTCCTTTATATGTATAATATGATTTACAAATACAACGATCTTGAAATCTTAAGGTTGAATTCGAAAAAATTTAACCAAATTATGTTCTACTAAAATGTATGGATCAGTAATATCTACATATTAAATAACATACATGTGCGTGAATTCATATGAGTATGCATGTTTGATAGATCAATTTTGGTTCGAGTATGGATTACATGTATCATCATCTCGAATTCAAATATTTGAATCCCTTTTTTGTTCACTCCTTTCACGCCCATCTCTCTCGCATGCATGCTCCTTCAGGTAGTTATCACTCTCTTTTCTCCAGCTCACCCGCACGCTCACTTCATGTTGCTCCTATCCTCGCAAACATGGTCTCTCGACGTCTCCCTTGAGAAGTGTCACACTCTCCCTATCATTATAAATTACACGGTTTTCATTATCTCTCACGTCTCTACTGTTCTCTGGTATCACTCGGTACCTAAGCTTTCTTTTTCACCGCCAAACACACAGTCTCCACTCGTCTTTCACTTTGTCTTTCTCTCTATGGGATTCTCTCACACACCCTATATGTCTCTACATATGACTCATACCACTAAAATTACACTCTCTGTCTCTCCTGTAGACACAACATTTTTTGCGGTCTCCTTTTCGTCTCCATCCCAGACTGACATTATTCATTTGTTTACCGATCAGACAACCCCGACTACCGTCTCCTCTCTCTCTCATAGACACACACGCACAACTCCTTCTTCCACTCCCCTTCCCGACTATCGTCTCTCTCTCACACACACACACAAAACGCTCGCTTTTGCACCCCAACTCGTATTTTTCTCACAAACATTTATCGACTAGCTAGCCTCTAGATAGGTTTATACACCCGCACACTCGTGCTTCCACCATCGCATACATGTCTCTCTCCCGCTCCTTGTATCTATGTAGATTTTTCTTCCCTTCTTGAGACACGCCCTCTTGATCGTGCACACACACACTATCGCCTCATTTAAGCTGATACCTATCGCACACACACTCCTTATGTCTTTGTCACACATGCACTCCGTCCTCCTCCACTCGCCCTCTCTCTCACACACACATGGGCTTTTTGCAACAACTAGCAAGATGCCCATCCGTTGCACGGAACATCAAGATGCATATGTATGAGTAGTTTATTTTGTGGGGGAAAAGGATGAACGAGGGAAGGCCTTATTTGCAAATGTGGAGAGGGGTGTGGGTATCTTTTTGCAAAATTGCCATAGTTTCCTTCCTATCCGTCAGATATAGATCGGACGGCCTATATTGCAGGATGACAGGCACACGATCATCACCGACAATGCTTATTGTAAGAGTAGGGATAAAAAATAGAGTTGGTGATGATGGTGGGCCTGCCATCCTGCAATGTAGGTCGTCTGATTTATATCTGACGGATAGGAAGGAAAATATGGCAATTTACCCGCACTCTTCACCACATTTGCAGATAAGGCCTTCCCTAATTCATCCTTTTCTCCCACAAGATCTTGCTAGTAAGAGTAGAAATTAGACATATACCACTTCTCGAATCTTGAAACCAACAACATTCCTCCCTTATCTCATCAAAACCGCCAAAGGAATATATTTTGAGTGAAACATAACATATTTTTAGTGATATACGTATTTCAAAGCTAGACTTTTTTTTCTATCAAATCGGTGAATATGTATTAATAATTAGTCTACTTTGATCGTGTGGCAACGCATTGGCACATTGCTAGTAGTTATTATAATTTTTTGGACACCAGACAAACAGTGGAGTACATATACGAAGAGAAGAGGCGCACCCACGTAGTCGGCCTCTCGCTGTCTCGCACACATGAGTGTTACGTAAAGGCGACGTTAACAAATAAACCCTAAAACCCTAGGGGCACGATTGCTGCATTCATGGGTACCGGGTACATGCTGGAGCACCTTTGTAGGAATAGTCAGCTCGCATGATAATTTGATCCGTAGGAGTTGATGGTCGGGACCGAAGGTGAACGACTTGGAGCGCGGTGGCTCGCCAGTTGCCATAGATCGAGTAGCCACGTTTAAAATATCGTTTTTTAGCGAGGTTAAGAGTTCCGATTTTCAATGGCGCATTATAAGTAGTAAGTAGTTTTTAGAATGATTGGTATGGAGCGAAAATGGAATTCATAGTACTATGTACCTCCTTGGCGTATGGTTGTATGGTTTGTTTTTTTTGCGATGGAGGTTGTATGGGTTTATGTTGTGGGATGTTGAACCTGGTAGTTCTAGGGCAAATACTATGGTTTAGATTTAGATGCTGGTTTTCTTTAATGAAAATCGGAAGGGGAAACCCTTCTTCGATTAAAAAAAACTACTACCTCCATTCTGGTTTACTAGTCCCCATCGTACTTTGGGTCAAAGTTTGTCCATGAACTTTACTTGTAAAATGTGAATGGAAAACGAGATTTTGTTATACCCAAACAAAAAAGGACTGGAGGGAGTGATTGCTCTGACACGGACATGACCTCTCATAGCGCATGCATTGAACCGGCGCGCCGACCAAGAGGGCCGCACTCGCTGCAGGCCTGGCTGAGCACGCCTCCTCGCCGTGTGCAACCAGCTTAAGACTGCCCCGCCTTCCTTCATTGAATCTGCGCGTGTGCCGGCAACACGTCCTTCCGTGAGCCAGCAGGCATTTTAGAACACAAAAAATGACTAAAATATAATTAATTTATGCATGGTCTTGACTTGTTGTGCTCGCACTGGTAGCAGGAACTAGTAGAGGATTTTCTTTATTTATAACTCTCCTCACATGTTTTTTGGCTTTGAAGTGAATCATGGTTGTGGACATTATGTATGAATGTGCAGATATCTGTGAACATGAGTTTGATGTGGAAGTTGAACTTGGAATGTCGGGCTTGCGCGTGAACTATACCATGTCCAATGCTTCGTCTGTTATTGTTTGGAAAGTAATTGCTGTTATTACATGACCCGAAAAAAACATTTTGTGCCACATCAGTAGATGCACGGACATCACAACAGGCATGCTGACTGGATAAACATTTGAACCTAGCTATTATGAAGGAAATTTTGTATTGACAACAGTTTTAGATAGCAGGAGATGCCTAGCCTGCTCTGCCTCTGCTAGCTTATTTCTGGCTTCTTCCATCTCTTCTTTGGCTTGGGTGAAGAGAGCATCTGATTGCTCTTTTCGCTTCTTCAGGAACTCAACTACATTCTCAAGGGCTGTTGCACACTTTCTTTCAGCCTTTACTAATGCCACGAGGACACGAGCAGCTGACGACTCCACCTGGCTTGTGTGTAATCCAACATCGTCTGGGAATTTGCACCTTGTGTCTAATCCAGCATCATTAGGGAACTCGCACCTTGTGTGTAATCCAGCCTCATTTTGGAAACATGATCTCAAGGTTGACCATACTTCCCTCCTCGCAGGAACTGCATCCTGACATGAAGTTAATTCTTTCTTAGATCAATACTCAGAGCAACCTAGATCCATTTAGTAGAATCCAGATAAACAGAACTCGGAGAAGTGAATTCAAAAGGAAAAATAAATAAAAACAGACTACAAGGTGAGAACACCCACTTCCTACATCAAGCTAAAAACGAAAGCATTAGTACGATTAAGACTCTTCTTATTACACATCGAAGAACACCACGCTTAAGAGAAACATAAACTACAACATATACACATCAAAGAACACGAGGCTACACGAAAGTAATTGAAAGGGTGTTACTTACCAAAGCTTTTTTTATAGGTTCGGTGCAGCTCCTCTTTAACTTGCCACGCTCCTTCAAGATGTCTCGAATATCCCGTGTTTGGTCTTCATTGCTCCTCTGCATGTTCGCGCTCGTGGTTTTAAAATCACAACATGGCAAGAAAAATATACTACTAGTAATACTCATGCATCTTGTGGGCAACATTAAAGCACTCGTCTGCCATGTTAGAGCATCTCCAACAAGATAAACTACTCATACAAATGCATCTTGATGCGTGAAACGCATGGGCATTTTGCTAGTTCTAAAAACCTTTCCATCATTTGCCACACTACTGGTTGCAGATGAAAAACCTACCCAAGCACGGTGCGATACAGGAGCGACGCACAATTACAAGCTGATATTCTGTTGGACAATGGAGGCTATAACCAATTACTTTTACGGGAACAATAGCACCCAGGAAATTTGAAGGGTAGGTATGAACAAAATTGGAACTGCACATGTACTGCTAAGTGATTCAATACACACATTACCAATCAAGGAGGAGAACGATGGTCGCGGCGGCCTCTGTGAGTCATGGTCGGCAACGGGAGTCAGTTCATTGTCCATGACGGTTGTACTTCTGCGCTTGGCGTCGGCTTCCGAGAAGCAGATCCGAGACCGTGGAAGACGATGTCGGGGAAGAGGCTCCATGTACAACGACGACGGTGGACCGGCTCCAGTGCGGCGTATGAGGTCGTCGATGAGGCAGATGCACTACGGTGGACGGGTGCGCCGATGTAAAGGGGAGGAGCACGAAGGCTGCAGTGCCATGGAGAAGTCTATTTTGCGGTGGGGATAGAAATTGGGGAGTATTCAGGTGTACTACTCTGGGTGCCGGGGTGGGGTTGGCTGGGTAGGGTGAACCTGAAGTTACGAAAACAGCCCCCTACCAAGCGTCATCCATAGGCCTGTTCCGAAGGCTATGATGGTAACTTCCCACTGCTCGAATCAGGGTCGCGGGAGATTTTCCCGCCGACCTCAAAATTTTGTGACACTGGACTCCTCGTGTGGCGTGTTGAGTGATTCAGCTAAGCAACTAGCGAGTAGTAGTAGTAAACTCTGCATATTAGGTTTGACCGAAGTCAAACTTCCTAAAGTTTGACCAAGTTTATAGAAAAATATAAACATTTACCATAACAAATATGTATGATGTGAAATTACATTCAATAATGAATCTAATGGTATTTATTTGTTATTGTACATGTTAATATTTTGGGCCATTTCCATTTCTGTCCCTAACTCGAACCACCTAATCAGATATACCCCTAATTCAAAAGCCTGCTCAAATTTGCCCCTCCGCCGTTAGGTGCCCTTACAGAAATGTCCTTCTGCGTCGTTACCGTCTGGTCAAACAGCTTTGACCGTCCTGAAAAAATAGCAAACAAATTCTAAAAAATCTAAAAAAAAATTGAGATCGGAGATACTCATGTGCGCAAGGTGTGTGCAAATTTTTGTGCTATTTGGACATTCCAGGAGTTCGTGGCGAGGAAAAACAGTTAATGTGCATGCTTGTGAACAGTAAATTTGAAATAAAATAGCAAGAAAATTCAAAAAAATATGAAATTTTTTGGCATCAAAGAGGCTTGGGTGCACAAGGTGCTTGAAAGTTTTGGTGATCAAATGACATGCGAGGAGCTATAGCAGGAAAAAACAAAATAGTTCCCAAGTTTTTTCCCGAGCCAAATTTTGTTTTTTTCTCCACAAGCCCCTCCAACGTCCAAACACAACAAAAGTTTACACGCAGCTTGCAGACCCGAGCCTCTTTGATGCCAACCAATTTCATATTTTTTTCGAATTTCCTTGGTATTTTTTTGAATTTACTGTTCACAAGCTTACATATTTATTATTTTCCCTTTGACACGAGCTCCTGGAATGTCCAAACAGCACGAAATTTTGCATGCACCTTGCGAGCCTAGGTATCTTTGATCCCACAAATTTTCAGATTTTTTAGATTTTTTTTGCTATTTTTTTCAGGACGGTCAAAGCCCTTTGACCTGCTTTGACCAGACGGTAACGACACAGAAGAGCATTTCTGTAAGTGCACCTAACGGCGGAGGGGCAAATTTGAGCAGGCTTTGAAATTAAGGGTAAATCTGAGAGTGGGCGCAAATTAGGGACATAGATGTAAATGTCCCTAATATTTTTTGTTATAAGCTTTCTGAGAGTTTACAAAACTTGACTTTGACCAATGCTAATACACGGACTTAAATAAAAACAAAGGGAGTACACATTTGTTTTCTTAGTTTGTAGTGAACTAATCATTTGTTGAAATTGTGAAATAAATATATTAGGCTATTGACTTTGAATGTAATGGTCTATACAATTCAATAGTTACAATCATTATCGAATCCCAAGATGTATACAAGGTCTATAGTACTTCAAAACATGCTCAAACTCACATAATCCTAGTCAAATGAGAATCTAAATGCATTTCATAGTTATTACTTTGTAGGATGCAACAAGAACAACCATAACTCTACATCAGCCATTATAGAAGCAACATTTTGACATATCCCAATGTGTGAATGAAACGTGCAGAGAGAGATTTTGAAGATGGAGCAGATAGGGCGGGAAAGATTGTACGTATGTGGACGAGAGATTAGGAGACAAATCTAACGAGACAGAGAGAGAGAGAGATAGAGAGAGAAAGAGAGAGGAAGAAGTTAGGTATGTGAGAAAGATGCATATATGTAATATACATGAGATGCGGGTGCATCTGGATTCTGTATACGTGGAAGGAGAAGAGAAAACATGTTTGATGAGAGATTAGGAAAAACATGGACGAGAGGGGAAGGATCTCGTGGGTTGAGGGATTGACAATTTTGTGCGGGGGAGAGAGGGATTGGTAATTTTGTGCAAGAGAGAGAGAGGGTGGGGGGAGGAGTCAGTCAGCCGTCATCACATCACCCTGCTTCCAAATGACCCCGCATTCTCTAGCGCAGTGTGGTCGCCGTCTTCGATCTGCTCGTTGCCCTCTTTGAAGATTGAGGTGTTGTGCATGTTGGGGTGCAAAGAAGCACAAGCGAGAGTGGTCGCCGTATAACCTTGGATGGGGATGAATTGTGTGCTCGGGGGAGTGTGTTTGTGTGTGTGTTGTGCTGCGTGTCTCTCTCTCTCTCTGTGTGTGTGTGTCAGATATTGAGAGAAAACAAACCTAAGGAGAGAAATGGGTATTCACGAAGAGATTGTGCGGGCCTTGAGGTGGGCAGGGGCCGGGTGAGGGTGTCAAAATGTGCGCGTTGATGCATGTGTTGCATGCAACCGTGCGAGGGACGGACGAATCGAGAGAGATGGTTGTTGTGTTACGGATGCTCCCCTCTCTGTCTCTCTCTCCCTCTCTCTCTCTCACACACACACAAGTAAACTAGAAGACCGTTCTCTCATGTATACACAACGTATCGGCATCTGTCTATGTCTCACTCATGCACGATCATTTGCACATTCACACCTCTCTATGTCTATATCACACGCACACCGTCTACACATTGCCCTTTCGCCACAACACACATATGGACACATACACACGTTCTCTCTCAGTCACACACAAAATCAGTATTAAAAAAACTAGGGCGCACCTAAAACGTCCAAATCCAAATAAACACGAACTGGAGCTAAATTCAAATATATGGAAATATTGCAGCGTCAAGAACTTTCACAGGAAAAAAAGTTGAGTAATATTTGAGGATTGTTTTCACACACACAAAAAGGTTCGGTGGATGTCCTTCGAGCGCGACACGGTGACGCACCGTTCGATCGACCGCGCGGCCGCGGTTCACGCGCTTGCATAGGATTCCGTATCGTGGTTGTGGTACTAATGCTGGTCACAAAGGGCAAGAACATAAGCTAGTAACTAATAAAAGCACTGCCTAAGTCTAATGTTTACGTGTACTAGTACGGTTTTCTTTTAAGTTTGACCAACCTTATATATAAAACTAAAGTAAGCTCCCACAGGCGCACTCATCAATATGCCGCCGCCGTTGCGCATGCCGGCGCCCGCCTGCTCCGGCCAACAATTTCTCGCCCATCACCGCCGTGTCGCCGCCATCCCTGTGCCATGAAGCCAAAGGCTCGCTCGCTCACGTCGTCTGCAGTCCCTCCTCGTAATGCCACCGCGCTGCCAAGCACGCGAGCAGCTAGTGGAGTCGCGTCTATGCACGCAGCGTACGAAGAGGAGGACGAGCGCGTGCTCCAGCACGCCGGCGAGGAGGAACTAGTGTGTCATTGTCGTCTTCGCCCGCGCGGAGGAGGCGCGCATGGTGGCTGTCGCGGCGGAAGCCGGTCGCGCGCGTGTCGAGCCCGCAAACCGGGTGCGGACGCGAAATCTACCTTTGAGACCTTGAATTCCAAGTGGATCCTGCAATCTGAAGGAGCAATTTGGGTCAGTCGACTCATGTGAGCCGTTTGATGCAACATGGATGGCTAGAAGGGCTTCTTCCACCTCTTTTGCCGCCTTCTTCCTTCGCTCCGTCGAACTTCTTTCACAAATCGACTGACCCAAATTATTGTACTAGTACGAACGTATTAAGTACAGTAGGAACACGGAGATACGAGCAGTAGTACCAACTGCAAGAAGAACAATAGTAATACATAGTACTAGTACTACTGTACGTACTAAAGAGTTCAAATAACGAGAAATAACATAAACATAGTTCTGCTGGGGCCTCAGCACAACACACCCTTGAAAATAAACTAATAAGCAATTAGTCCACTTGACACTGCAGTAGAACCAGCATGAGCGACATCACTGCCACCTACTTGGAGTCCGAGTCCACGTCCTCGACTTCGTCCTCGTCCCTCTTCCTCTTCCTCTTCGCCGACGCTTCTTTTCTTGAACCGGACACTGGGCTCTGCTTCTTCATCCAACCCTTGTAGATATTTAAACAAAGGTAGGCATCCATTGCTGCGTACAGGATGTGATCTTCATCTAATGTCTTCGACTCCCATGCATGATGAAACTCGTGATGAGGTTTCTTCAGTTTAGAGTACGAAGGATCAATCATGGCTGCTGCCAGGGTCAGCATTGAAGGTTGAGAGGAGGACACCAGGCTTGCCTTCTGGAGATCGAAGGGCTGGCCTACAACGAGACCTATCCGACACAGCACATCACTGTCGTTCTTAAAGCCTACAGTAACGAATTTCACTCTTTTGTCCTTGAGGAAGTTCTTAAAATCCTGGCACTCAACGTCGGCATGGCATATGTGGTAGACCAAGAAAATGTTGTGTACGCAAACCTGGATCATGGCGGGCTTCTTCCTCTCTTCGTCCTTTAGATCCTTCTCTCGTCCCAGGATTGTGGTGTACTCAACATCTAGCCCAGCGAGCCACTCATCCGTTGAACTGTTGAACATGCGTAGGAAGCGAGCAAGCCATGCTCTCACCGTCTCGGATCCACGTGTGTAGATGACGATGAACTGATTGCCGGTGATGGCTCTAACTTGGTACTCTGCGGCGACCATGGAGATTTGGGAGGCCATGGATTTTGGAGGTGGGTTAGCAGAAGTTGAACTGTTGTACCCCGCAAAAAAAATTGGGAGCGAACTAATGTGAAAGGACGGGATGACTGGGAGCGAACTGTTGTAAGGTAGAAGACAGGGACGAGTAGGGCATGCGAACGGCGTGGGGTTGCTGGCTTGCCTGGTGGATAAACGGCTGCAAGCCCCCAAAGAGTTGTCGAGAACTATGCGGGACCCACTAGATGTCATGTCTACTAGACCCATATCGTAGGCCTGACGGTATAGCTTATGCCTGTTCGCACGCCATGCCAGCGCGTGGATGTAAATTCACTTAATTCCATCAAACGTCGCACCTCCCACGACCTTCGCCTCCCTCATGCGGTCGCGCCCTTTGAGACTTCGACCGGCTATAAATGGGCAATGTTTTTTTGCCTTTTTTAGACAAGCAATTTTTTTTGCCTACTCCGCATGCATGATACTCCCTCTGGTCCTTTTTACTCCCGTCAACCGTTTGCAAAGTGTTTGACCAAATTTATACTTTTTTTGAACACCACCTTATATTAATTAACCAGCCACACCAGTACACTCATTCGATACAATATTCACCACACAGGGCGGTACGTTATTTACAAGAATACCATCTAATCTATTGTTAAACCTATACTTAGTGATTAAGTGTGCCACCTTATTGGCCGAACGGCTAATCTTTGACAATTGCAGATTTTTGATCAACTTCGAGATGCTCAACGCTTTCATCTTCAGGTCACGCATAGCAGACCTGTCAACGCTTTGACAGGCATCAATGAAATCCCACGACCAAATTTATACTAAAAATATCAATATCTACAATACTCCCAAAACACTTAGGCGTGGTGCATTAACTTCTACCTCGTTTCTTGTTTCTTGACATATCAACCAATAGGAGATGTGGGTGTGCATGCTTTTAATGACTTGAGACTACCAAACACGACATGCAGTGGTTAGTTCATTGCATGCAATGCTATTAATTAGCAAATAAACATTAAGATCTCTCATTTTCCCCTCCTCCTTGGTCACAGTGCACAATCTAAGATGACTTGCTCACCTAGACGGAGGGAGTACTGATTATAATGAGTATAAGAACTATGTTTTATAATGAGTGTAAAAATATTGATTTGACATTGTGAATGTTGACACAGTGGAATAGTTTTTGAAGTCTGCAAAAGTACTCAACTTGTGATGTCGTTCTCCACAAAAAATGTGTTTACCAATGCATGCATGAACACTAGTTACTCTAACCCCCCCTCTCTTCTTTAATTCTTTGCCACATCAGCATGTTTGCTATTCCCGTGTGCATGATACCAGCTAAGATACCACCATTATGGCCAGCCTTAATCATCGCATGCAATAATTTAGTGCACCTTGAAATATGAACATGTGTGGGCGTGTTTGTTTTTAATGACTTGAGACTATACCTAGCCCGGAATGCAAGATGACTTATAATGCACCGTTCCCCATACCTACAGGAAGCCCGTTCGTCTCCAAATCTTATCCTCTCCATGTGTGGAAACAATATGCCTGCCAAACTCTCCTTCTCCCTCTGGCGGTCCCACCACTCCACCCCGTGTGAAAAAATCTGCATGCATGACTCTCCTCCCCCCACGCTCGTCCAATCCGTTGTGACCGGCAATATTTCCACCCCTTCGCTCCCCCGTAATTTACTCCAACAAATATGCCCACATAGTTGTTACTTAACTGCAGGTGTATTCGGTCACTGATATATGGGCCCAACAGGGGTCTGGCCCACATGTCAGTGACGCAACTGGACCGGCAGTTAAGTCAGTGCAGTTCAGTCCATATCTTACATAGGTGTGCCATTGCTCGCTATAAATACTACGCCTCCCACGACATCACTATCTCCTCCCCCTCCCTCTCACGTCGACCACCATGGCATCGCCCCTCCCAAGCCCTAGGAGCCCCTCGCTGCACCGCGTGGATGGTCACGCGTCGCCGTTCCGTTCCTCGCCGCCACTAGTCCAGGAGGGCGCGTCGGTGCTCCGCTCCTCGCTGCTACGCGACGCGTCGCCATTCTGTTCCTCGCCGCCACTAGTCGAGGAGGACGTGTCAGTGTTCCGCTCCTCGCCGCGACGCGTCGAGGTGGACGCGTCGGTGTTCCCAATCTCGCCAGTACGCGTGGCGGAGGACGCATCGGCTCCCCGCTTCGAGGAGAACGCCGCGTCGCCCGCCGAGCCCCCTAGCCTTGAGGAGCTTTGGAAAGAAATGGATGTCGCCTTGTGGGAGGCTTTGCCTCCAACAGAGCGCGCCAAAATAGAGGCGGAGAAGAAGGCCGAGGAAGAGAAGCGCACCGTGGAACAAGCTGCCTGGGAGGCCTATGTCGCGTCCGAGAGAGTCAGGCAATTGGCTCTTTGGCAGAAGGCTCGTGCGAGGGCCGTGAGGGTGGCGGAGGACGCCCGTGCCGATGCCCTGAGTGCAGTCGGGCCCAAGCGCCTCATCTACGCTTGGCGGTACGTTGACCGGGTGCACGCTTCCAGTGAGGAGGAGTACCTGTTGGCGCCGGATCACCACACCGGTGAGATCGCGCTCGCCCGCCGTCAAGCCGCCAATCAGCACCTCGCTAGTTGTGAGGTTGAGGAAGAGGCGTTGTGTCGGCGCGCTGGGAAACAGCCGCGCACCAGGGCACTCGTGGCGCGCCGCAAGCACTCCTGCGAGCGTCGTGGCTTTTAGGAGGAGTATAATTTTTGTTTCGTAAGGCGATCTCATTAGTTTTGGGATGCAAATGATAAATCCCGAACGTTCAGGAATTTTTAGCATCCTTAATTAAGTATGTAAAAGCGAAAGTTTGGAAACCTTGTGTATTCGTACGCATTTTGCAAGTACGTGCATATAGCACAAACTTTACTATATACTATCGCACTACACGTCTCTCTCGATATATGCTTGCAGACTGTGCTACTCCCTCCGTCCAGGTCAATAAGTCATCTTCGGTTGTGCACCGTGACCAAGAAGGAGGGAAGACTTATACACCTAGACGGAGGGAGTACTACTATTACTTATGTATGTGCAAATGCACGTTTTAACATTACGATGCGGTTTTTGTAAAAGTAGAAAAACAGCACTAGTCAAGCTTGTGAAACGATTCAATGCAAAACAAATGCAAAAATGCTTGTTTGATTGTTTACTTTTAGCTTCCTTCTCTGTGGTTATTTCTCTATCGTACTTTGTACGGAGTATCTCACTGGTTGGAAAGGCATGCAAATTCCCAAACCGCTTCCTACACCCTGTATCTCACTGGTTGCCGGCGTTGACGTTGTCGCCCATGTCGTCGAGGATGAGGTTGCCGAGGTCGGGGAAGAAGTCGTCATTCGCGAATTCGTCGCTGCCAGCAGTCGCGTGAGTGTGCTCCCCAAAAACCTGATCGCCCCTCTCTCGTACAGGATCATGAGAGGCGGGGTTCCAGAGACCTGCTGTCCCTTCTCCCGGTGCACACCGAAAGGAGGGATGGAGAAGACTTGCTTGGCGGCGCAATGATCTGGAACGGTGGTGAGGAACTATATAGTGCAGGTCGGGTAGGTCGTGGGAGTATAGCTCTGTCCTCGGCTCGGCTCAATCCCGCACCCCGCGGCGCGTCGTGACGAGGCGTGGCGTGGCGAGGCGAGCGAGGAGGAGGAGCGCGCGTGTAGGTCTCCTCTTCTCATGCTCATACAAGTGGTAGAAGATCTCACCTTATAAAGGCCTACTAGCAAAATTCTAACATCGATCAGGCCGTCCATGAAACGGGAGTGGCTGTAGGGGACGTTGCGCCAGTTGAATATATGAGCAAGTTACTACGAGATTTAATCCGAATAAGCACAAAATAAATCATGACGGCTATAACAGAGATGAAACTAATCATGTGGACTAGCATAGTAGTAGGATACAGAGTAGAAACATGAATTCTACCATGATTTCGAACAGGAAGGACAAAAACACATACTGTGCAACGGGAGCAGCACCGTTGGCATTCAGGTTGTCGCCCATGTCCGAACACCACGTAGACATGGTCTTTGAGCACGGTTCGTAGTCGTTCCACGCTCGGGCATTGAAGTTTGTAACTATTTTAGATTAGAATATACTACTCCTCCGGTGCTAGTAGTAGAGCAGAGTCCTACTCTACTACTCTACTCAAGAAAGTTAGGGCATAGCATTGTAGGGAGTACCAGTACTATGATCACTCAAGCAAGTTGTCTGGCATCGACATGACCCTACGCTGCTGGTATGTGTCTCGTAAGTCAAGCGGTGTGCTGTAGTCATCATCACCTATCCACTTCCCGTAGCACATATTCACTTCTCCATCTTTGTCCGCACATAATCTCGTCCAATCTTCCATCCCCGCTAAGGCGCCTCCCCCCTCGTCCGAAACCCAAGCACTAACAATGGCAGAACCGAGCAGTGTCCGCCGAAAGAGTGGCTGGAATTCGCTCCCCACAGAGGTAATCAAGCTCATTGTTTCGCGTGTGGACAATCTCAGTACCATGCCGCTCGCCGTGTGCTCGTCGGGGCTATACCGTTTACTCAAATCCCTCAGGCCGGAGCTTTTTAAGCCAGCTCCTTGCTTGTTGATGCCGCCTGATCTTCAGAAACGGCGTGTCACGCAGCATAACGATCGTAGGGTGGCGAGCATCAACCCCCTTGACTGTGATCCGATCCCCGTCAACCTCAATTACATTAACGATATGTACTGGGTCAGCATGAACACATCTTGGATGGTGCTCGCCGACGGTCGCGGCAGCTGGATGCTCGTGGAGGTCTACACCCGGCGATTGATCCCCCTTCCTTCGATTAACATTGCACTGCTTTGGCACCGCGGCCCAGAATACTCAGAATCTTACAGTAGCCAACATGATACCAAGTTTGATTTGCTCAATGTTGTAATCTGCCAAGTGCCCACAAGATATGCAAATTATAAAGACTTCAGGCTAATTGCGTTCTTCAACCGCGGTCTCGCCTATATGACAGGTCACTGCGATAAGTGGATAAATCTGCACGTCCATCGCAGGATCATACATCCTCCATGGTTCTCTGATGCCATTGAACACAAGGGCTTCATTTACGCTGTCGACTCCTTCAGTGGCTGGACGTATTGCTGGCCTACTCCAGTCATCGCTACTAATGGCTGTTACAGCAGTATGTTACTTTCCTATGATATCATGATGGCTTGCTTATATTACTGTCAACATTTGCTGAAAAAATATTCATGCTCATAACATGTTGTTCTTAAGATTGACTAAACCAAGAGCCCTTTTTTATTTGACTCCAACTTGATATGATGTTGTAGGCCACCTGGTGTCCCTACCCTTCCTAATCCCAGAACCTTACAAAGAAAAGCGGCATGGCAGTTGCAGGTGGTTCCTGGCTCGATCAGACAGCGGCGAAAGATTGATGATCGTTCGCACGTACCGGACGTGTTGTTCCGCGGGAATACAATCGCAGTCACTGCAAGGTCTTTGAGCAGGATCCCAGCTTCTCTGGGCCTTCAGGAATTTTTGACTGGAGGCTGGTAAGTAGCCTTGGTACACGCTCTCTGCTTGTCGGACTAAATTATCCGATTAACCAGGAGATAACTGACGGCAAGGATCATGATGGCAGCGCGATTTCGTTCATCAGGCAAAACTGTGTGTACACAGCGTACCATGCATCTCTACATGCACCATACCCTGATATGTGCCGCCACGCTCTGCGGCCCAAAGTAGGAGAGAGGGTCGCAAGTATCAGACTTCGACCTGCTGGCTGGAGTTTCCCCCGTCAGGCACCCATCTGGTTCAAGCCGTCAGCCAATCTCCACAGCTTAATAAATAGTAACGTCTAACTGAGCCAGTTAGTTAGATGCGTACACTTGGTGTAGTAGGATCTTTATTTAGTTTGATGCATACACTTGTTCTTTTTTGGTAGCCCTTTTGTAATGATGGCTGATGTCTGGTTTGGAAGAGAGAGTTGTGTCTTCACTCTTCTGGCCTGCTTACTGCTTTTGCTGCACCCCCATCCCTGGTTGCTGCTGCTGCTGCTATTTTCAATGTACAATCAGTAGTATATTTCGTCTGTTGGTTGAATAAATGTGTTGTTAGAATGACAAACACAATGTTTTGGAAGTCGTTGCACAGTTCGATCCTTTAGTGCCCCGTACCGTACGTAGCGCATACTATTTATCGTACGGAACACTTTTTTTTAACTAGGAACACATTTTCCACTTGTTGATAACATGCAGCCCACTGATGAAGGCCCAATAGAGAAACCCATAATTAACTGGAAGGGAGGCTCTCACATGAATCCGGCCCAGGTACATGCTCATGGTCCCCTAAACATAAATAAGTAAATAAATAAATAAAGCTAAATGCTCATGCACTAGTTCTTTGGGAAAATAGGTAGCCCAGTATTTCTTTTTGAAGAATACCCAAGCTAGGCCTATTTGTTTTCTCAGAATTACTAGGCTAAAAATCTTTCAATACGAGGAGGGATGCATTCCGGCCTGGCTTAAGAGTATGGTCAATGTCTGTTAAAAGTAATATCAAAAGGGGTAGAAAATTCCAAAAAAATATAGCAAATGGGATATAAGTTTCTTTTTTTGTTTTTGTTCTTCACTCATATCTTATACGTATTTCATTGGATTTAACATGACATAGTACTAATTTATTTTTAAATTTGTTTTAGTATGGCTATTAATTTTTGGATTAAGAATATTTCGTTCCCCAGCAAAAATTTGCAAATTTTCAAAATTTCCCACATATTTAGTTAATTTTTTGACCCTGGTACTGACCAGAAAATGGCCAGCAATTCTAAAAATGGAAAACAGGCTGCAATAAATTCCATATGAATTAGAAAATGAGTAAAAATTATAAAAATAATAGCAAATGGGTTGTACACGCCACAAATTTCGAGGTTGACTTGTTTACGCAAGGCTTTGTCAGTGAACACACGATTCTAGCAGCAGTTAGTGTTGGATGTTCATCGAATGGCCGACGTGCTTCTTCAATCTCTGATCTTCCTACTCCAGCCACCTAAACTAGCGCCGGCGGGACTGCCTGCTCCCTCCTCTTGTGGCCCACTGTGATGCCGCGCAGGCTTCCCCGGCCCACCCTACTCTCCACTAGCCTGGCCGCACGCAATCAACTGCCTCCTTATTACGCGAAAAAAATGATTCCTCCCAGTGACATCTGGGGTGCACCGGTTGGGAGGCTGACCTGTGGGCCTACTAAGTTGACGCGTACGCAGGGCTTGTCAAGTTAGTCAACAAACGATTCTAGCAGCAGTAACCGTCGGATTTGAATCGAACGGTCCTGCTGCTTCTTCTATCGCTGCTCTTCTTGCACCAGCCGCCCAAACCAGCACCGGGGAGACTGCCTGCTCCTGCCTCCAGTGGCCGGCTGTGCTGCCGATGAGGCCTCATCGCCCCCTACTACTCCCACTGCTAGCCAGGCCCTGCGGCGATGGCAGCCTCACACCGCAGCCGAACCAATGAACCCACGTACTCCTCTCTGCGTGGGAATCCACTGCCGCGTCTTCCTCGGCTCCACGTCGTCCCCTTCCTAGGCCTCGTCGTCGTCCACCGCCTTGGTGCTCTCGGCGCGGCGTGGTCAACATAGTCAACGACATTCCATCGGAAGAGTACTGTACGTGGAGAGGCTGACAGCTGGGTCCATGGCCACAGCCCAGTTTTTTTTGTGATTTGCCAAGTAAGTCGCTTTGTCAGGCCTTTTGGGCTGCAAATCTTTCAAGACGAGGAGAGCTTTCATTCGGCTGGCCGAGAAAATGGCCCATCAGTAATGAGAAATGGGCTGTACATTTTTAAAACACATCAAACCGGCAATTAGTTTCAAATATCTTTTTTTCATTTCAAGATTTGAAATTAAATTAATTCTTATGCATGGAGAATTTGTTGGATTTTATATTGATATACATTTATTTTTAAAATCAGTTTGAATGTGAGTCGAAATTTCAAGATTAAAAACAGTTCGGACCGCACCGAAATATGCAAAATTTCGTATAATTTTTTAACCGTGGCCACAATATGGGTTGTAATGCTAACAAAAAGAATATGGGCTCCAAAAAAACCTTAATAATTAGCAAATGGGCTGTAAATTATTAGAAATAATGGCAGATGGGTTGTATGCTGTTTTCCACAGATTTGAGGCTTTCCTAAAAAAAGGTTGACGCACAAGCAGTGACTGTTGGATGGCCATCCAACGGTCGTCGTGCTTCTTCAATCTCTGCTCTTCCTGCTCCAACCGCTCAAACAAGCGCCGGCGGGACTGCCTGCTCCCTCGTCCCCGTGGCCGGCTCTGCTGCCGCACAGGCCTCACCGCCCTACCGTACTCCCCTCGCTGGCCTAGCCATCCCTCTACTCACCCACACCTGCTGTTATTCTCCGGCGACGGCAGATGAACCAGTAAACCCTCGTACAGTCGTACTCCCTTCCGCGTGGGAAACAACTGCCGAGTCTTCCCTACCTTTGTGTCGTTCCCTTCCTAGGCCTCGCCGTCGTCCACCGCCCTGGTGCTCTCGGCACGGCCTGGTCAACGTGGTCAACGACCAACATGCATCTAAAGTGGACTTTACGTGGAGAGGCCGACAGCTGGGTCCACGGCCGCACGCAAGGAAATGCCTCCTTATTACGCGCAAAATAATGATTCCTCCACCTGACATCAGGGACCCACCGAAAGGGCATCTGTATTTCGCGAAAAAAACGTTACCACCGCTGACAGCTCGGGCCCGCCAGCTATATCTTCACACGCAAGGAAGTGCCTCCTTATAACGCACAAAAAAATGAATACTCCCCCTATTAGCTGGGACCCAGTATAGTGGCAGGCTGACTTGTGGGCCTACTAAGTTGACGGGGACGGAGGGCTTTGTCAACTTAGTCAATATGCATGATTCTAGCTCCAGTGACCGTACGATGTCCATCCAACGGCCGTAGTGCTTCTTCAACCTCTGGTCTTCTTGCTCCAACCGCCCAAACCAGCGCCGGTCGTGCCTCGTGCTCCTGCCTCCCGTGGCCGGCTGCGATGCGGCAGAGGCCTCACCGCCCCCTACTACTCCCACCGCTGGCCAGGCCATCCCTCTACTCACCCACACCCCCTATTATTCTACAACGACGACAGCCTCACACCGCAGCGAACCAATGAACCCTCATACTCCTCTACGCGTGGGCATCCACTGTCGCGTCTTCCCCGGCTCCGCGTCGTCCCCTTCCTAGGCCTCGCCGTCGTCCACCGCCCTGGTGCTCTCGGCGCGGCGTGGTTAACATGGTCAAGGAACGACTTCCATCGGACGTGGACTGTACATGGAGAGGCTGACAGCTAGGTCCACAGCCGCAGTAAGGAAGTGCCTCCTTATTACGTGCAAAATAATTATTCCTCCACCTGACAGCGGGACCCACCGGACAGGCCACCATATTTCGCCCCCCTGACTGCTGGGACCCACCAGCTACATCTTTGCACGCAAGGAAGTGCCTGACAGTCGGGGCCCACCTGGTCGAAGTGTACGTAGCGTTGTCATTCTGGTCGTGAACGTGTACGTACATACTGGTCGATGTAGAGGCGTGCACGTGTCGTAGTAGAGGCGGCCAGGGTGCAAGAAATAAAATACGACCACGTATGTGTACATACGGGCGGGGTCTTGAACGCCTACTCGCGCATACGTACGGCCAGGGCTCGTGTACATGGCTGGGTCGGAACGGAGAAACAGTGTCGTCGTCGTGTTCATGGGGAGGCAACAGAATGCGTCATGTTCATGGGGAGGCAACGGAATGCGTCGTGTTCATCAGGAGGCAACGGAATGCGTCGTGTTCATCAGGAGGGCTTGGACGGAACAGGCGATGGAAACGAGGCCTGGCGTACCGCAGAACGGAGGAAACGGCCTTGTGTTCGACCGGCCATGTTCAAAACAGGATCCTGTTCATCTGGAGGGGTGTGGCGTACCGCAAAACGGAGGAAACGGACCTCCTACGGTTGAAATGGGAGTCCTGTTGATCGGGAGGGGTGTGGCGTACCGCAAAACGGAGGAAACGGACTTGTGTTGGAGCGCTACGGTTGAAACGGGGGTCCTGTTCATTGGGAGGGGTGTGGCGTACCGCAAAACAGGACTCCACGGGATACTGTTCATCTCCACCGTCAACCCCCTCCAGCCTCTACGAGCTACTGTTCATCCACCGTCGACCTCCTCCAGCCTCCACCTGCGACTGTTCATCCACGGGCTCCTGTTCATCCAGCCTCCACCGCGCGCTACTCCACCGGCTACTGTTCAACCAGCCCTCTCCACGGGCTCCTGTTCAACCACCCCTCCACGGGCTACTGTTCATCCTGCCCTCCACCGTCTACTGTTCATCCTTCCCTCCACGGGGTGGTTTTGTTCATCCAGCCCTCCACGGGGTCCTGTTCATCCAGCCCCAACCGGCTCGATCGATCGGGGTCCTGTTCATCCAGAGGCAACACCACGGGGTCCTGTTCATCCACCCCCACCGGGAACTGTTCATCCAAACCCCCCGCAACGCTCACTGTTCATCTAGAGGCAGCATCGATCGGCTTCAGTTAGCAGCAGTAGCAAAGGATCGCTCGATCGGGTTCAGTTAACAGCCATCGATCGATCGCTCGGGTTCAGTAACGCGTAGCCTGTAGTGCAATCACTCGGGTTAACGCCTTGCTCGGGTTCAGTTAGAGCCAACGCCTCGCACACACGCTTGTACGTGTACGAGAGAAACGCGCATCGCTCGGCCCCCGACCTCCCACCGTAACCGGGAACTCTCCAAAATTTTCCTCGCCCTCGCTTCTACCACGGTATTTTCCGTCATGGACGGCCCAAAGAATGTCATGCAGCTGCGTGTCCGGCCCGCCCAGGACGAAAAGCCCATTTTCTGTCATGATTTTTTGTCATAGAAGTAGGAGCCTACCACATCTATGATGATATCGGGTTTTGTCACGATTATCATCATATAAGTGTCATATGTATGACAGAAAAAATTTAGTTCCACCCAAAATGTCACGGATGTGTCTTTTTTTGTAGTGTATGCTTCTACCTCAAATTCTATCTATCCAAATCATATGCATTCTATTGAAACCTGGTGTTTGTCTTCTCTGAGTCCTTGTCAGCAGAAGACAAACTGACAAGCATTTAAATCTATTTTTATTGCCATTTCCTTTTTGCCTGAATACCGGAGAAGCCGGAACGACCACCCTGACAATCCAGGCGTGCATGGGAACGTGGAACAACTTTCAATAAGTGGCATACATGCCACGTGTACCTCAGATGTGAACCGCCAGGGGCACCTGCGTAATTGCGTTGTGCCATCCCTGTCCTTATAAATACACAACTCACCGCGGTCATTATCTCTTCTTCCACCTCTCCACCTTGCACAAACCCTAGCGCCTCTGCTAGCTCGCATCAACGCCGGAGAAGAAGCGCTTAGCTGCCACAACCTCTTCACCGTTGTCCTCACGCCAGCCGCAGACCTCGTCCTCTCCGCCGCCACCGTAGGTGTCTTCCGCCGCCAAGTTAGGCCGCGGGAGATTGAACTGCTCGTCCTCTCTCTCCACCTCGTCTAGCAGTTCGTCAAGCGGTAATTAAATCTTACATTTTACTGCCTTTTAGATCTGTTAGATCCATCCACTTCAACTAAAAGTGGTTTCTTCACTTTCAAATACGGATTCATACTTTTCTGCATCTCATATCATGCCAAGTATATTCACTTATGCTTCGTAACTAGTTAGATTCCTCACTTGTACTTATTCATGGATTCGTACAAATCTGGACCCGACTCTCTTCAAATAAGTGAATGTCTTCGTGCTATGAGGTCAGGTCTTCAAACTGATTTATCTTCAAAATATTCTAAGAACGCATATGACCTCTTCCCCTTCCCTCGCATCTCTAATGCTGTCACAGGTACATGTCTGTGGGAGAATCCCTTGGTTCTCATAGTCTGCATTCATTTGCAGAGTTCTTACAGCGTCTTATTCACTCACCTGAAGCCAGTTCCTGTCTGACCAGCAAGAGGAAGCCATTCACTATCTTGAAGCCTTTTTATCTGAATACAATGGCAACAGAGAAACCAGCTAGAAAGGGCGGCAGGCAGCGCCATGGAAATACAGCCAAGGATTTGCCTCCAGATCTATTTGAGCTATACAAGTCAGATCCTGAGGAGACCTATGGCAAGCGCAAGACCCGAATCCAATGGATTCGAAGATATTGGGCAGAGCAATGGTTCATGTACAGGTTTGTGACTACTGAATATGCTGAAAAGAACGCCATCAAGGGCCCCTGGGAGATATTCTATATAGAAATCTGCAGCCCAAGTCCAAGTCTGAAGCCATTGCTCAAGGCTTCTACCCCTGCATGTTCCGTGGGCCACAGCCAGAGAATGCCGACCCATCATCTTTGTTGTGGTGTCGTGAAGACAATCTGTTCAAGTGGAATTATCAATCTGCCAAGGAGTCTGCTGTCAAGAACAAGAAGGACCTAGGACTCAACTTCAACCCTGGTCCATCTGCTCCAAGGGCCGATGGCACCCGTGATGCCAATCCAAATGTCATCGGCCCCTTCTACAACCTCAATGGCCTTCTCACTCACATAGCTATATAGGAGGCTACGGTGGAACACTCTGCTGATGACGCAGACTCGGAAGATGCGCCAGCACCACCAAGCCACAGAAGAATAAGAAATCAAAGGCTTCAAAGCCCACTGCCACACCAAAAGCTTCGCGTGTGAAGCCATTGGCCACTACACCTCCTGAAGCCAGTGTGCAGTCCGAAGACTTGTCTCGTGTCTCCAAGAAGGCCGAGAAGACAAAGAAAACCAAGAAGCCCAAGAAGATTTCCGTTCATGAATTGACTCCAGCTGTCGTTCTTAGGAACAAAGAAGACACCATTGATCTGTCAAGTAACGAAGATCTTGGTGATGACGCCCTTGAGCAACTCATCAAGAGCAAGCAAGAGGCGGAGATCTTCAATGATCGGTCCCTCTTTGATGTGGATATTCTAAACAACTTCATTGATGAATGGCTCGATGACCAGAGCATAAGCATCGATGATCTTCAACTACTTGTAGATATTGGCGTCACCTTCCAAGGAGCTATTGCCAATGAGCTGGCCGTGGCTCAGAAGATTGTTGAGCTGAAGAACAAAATTGACTATGAGAAGGCTCACTTCAAGAAGAACATGGCCAAGCTCAGCGTGGAAGATGTTCATACCTTCAAGAAGATGTTGCATGAGCTCAAGGAGCAATTTCACAAGGAGCGTGAAGAAGCTAAAGGTTCAAGAGAGCGCATGAAGTACTTCACACAGAAATGTGTTCAAGCACACAATGTGGCTGAGAAGTGCAAGGCTCTTGTTCGTCCTGGCATCGACCCAAGAATGGCTGCCAAGCCAACAAAGAAGTCGGTTGCGGCCCAAACTGAAGCATCAAGGCAGGAAGAACCTTGCATTGTCTTCCCTGCCAGCATGATAGGCTCGAAGCCTAAGGTCCCCTCAGCAGCTTCAGAACTGAAGAAGACTAGGGCAGCTGAAGCTGATGCTAGGAAGCGCAAGCACAAGAACACCTCTGATGAAGCCCCATCCAAGAAGAAGTTGAAGACGAAGTCTTCAAAGAATGAGCATGCTACGGCCTCTGAGCCCCTTGTGGTTGAGCCCGTCTCTGTTGCTCGACCAGCCTCCACCAACCAAGAGCGTCGCCTAGTGATTCACGAGCCTGCTTTCACAGAGGCTCCTGGAGATGAAGAAGTTCCAGCTGTTGACCCCACCACAGTTGAAGACATTGATCGTGAAGACAATGTAGAAGATGATGAAGTCCTTCCTCAACTCGAGCATCAAGTGGCATCATCGCCTGTTCTTACGAACAGCGAACTCATCAGCATTGGTCGTCCATTGACGCCAATTACTCAGGATGATTCATGGGTCGATCGCCCTCAACAAGACACCTCCATTCATGAAGACACACCCGGACTCCAACACCTCAAGTCACCACTCCGGTGCTTGACAATGATAGCTACATGGTACAGACCTCGCCGTCACCACAGGCGTCGCCCGCTTTCCGCGGGCTTCACAAAGGCCCCAGGCCACAGGTCACCATGTCGAGCATTCCAGAAGGGGAAGTGCAACAAAGCTCAGTAGCACGTCAAGTATTTCCTGAAGCCACCCCAACTGTGAATGTGTCCGTTTCTGAAGGTAAAGCTGCTGAAGACATTCCGGCTGCATCAGCCGATGAAGAAAAAGAAGAACCAAGAGAAGAAGAAAGAGTTGCCACACCCCCTGCTACTGACCAAGTCATTCTCGAGGAGAATGAGTCTGTGCCCGACCCTCCTATTATTGTACAAATGGAGGTTGAAACTACTGAGGCGGCCACAAACAATGATGCTGAAGCCAATGATACTGTCATGGCTGAAGACCATGTGGCACCTGAAGATAATGTGGCGCCTGAAGCTAATGTGGCGCCCGAAGACAATGAGGCGCCTGAAGCCACTGTGAATACTGAAGCCCCAGTTCCGCCTCCAAGGCCTCACACCATTGAACAGGCCTATAATCGTGGTGAACTTGCCACAGTTCGATGGCCCGTTATGATGCCTTCCACTGCTCCTGGACCTCAATATGACTATCATGTGGAGAAGAGGCCACAAGTTCAGAAGCCAAAGCCCAGGCTGCCAAGGCTTCCAGGTGCTGCCACATCCCCAGGATCGTTCAACGTGAATAGCTTCATGGCACACAATACCTTCTTTAATAGTGCCAAGAATCCATACTCGAAGACAAAGATCTCATCCGACCGATTTTGGAGCTATCAACAGCGCATCTACTACTCTTGCATTCTATACAACCAAGGGCAAATCTTTCCACACATGCGCCTTGATTGTGAAGCTATTGTTGGGCTGCCCTGTCTTGAAGAAGCCCTTGACTGTTTCAGGGAGGTTGGTCTTCTCCCATTCGTTACTAACAAGGAGCACTAGAATGAAGAGCTTATGATGCAGTTCTATGCCACTCTTCACATTCGTGGCTACAACAGGGATCCGAAGACATGGGTTCTTGAGTGGATGTCAGGAGATGTGCAGCATGAAACCAAAGCTCAAGACATCATCGAGCTTACACCCCTTCCCACTCCAGGTGAGTTCAATGAGCCTGGTTGTCAACGTCATCACGATGAACTACAGAGCATCTTCCAGATGCCTGAACCCAATATGAGCGAGATGCTCAGCATGATGAAGCCACAGCCGCAAGATGCTGAATACCCCCCAAGGAGTTCTTCGTCAAAGACCTCGAGTACTTGCCATGCACAGTCTATCATATTCTGCGGCGTACTCTATGGCCAATCAAGGGATATGTTGCTGAAGCCAAACTTGAAGGCGCCATGAAGACTTTGCTGTTTTACATCGTCAATGGCATCAGATTCAACACCCAGGATTTCTTCATCAGACAACTTGCTGCATCTGGAATTGATCTATTTGGCCTAAAGTTTTATGCTCCATGGGTGATGCGCCTAATCAAGCTCCATTCAACTATTGACTATCAGCCCTCAGCGTGTAACCATCTTGTCTTTCTACCTGAGGTTGATTTGTCTGTCGAAGCCATCTACCCAGAGCCTGCTAAGGAGCAGCTATATCTTCATAAAGATGATCATTAAAGCTTCACGCAACCAATAGAAGGAGTTCATGTCCCCAATGCTGCCACTCCTGCTTATCCTCTGGCTAGTAATATACGTGTGCCTCATCGTGCCAACACCGAAGCCACTAACAGTACAATTGCTCAAAGGCCTCAGAAGCGTTCTCGTGCACTCAATGATCGAGAGCTTCTTGTGGCCTTACATCAGAAGCAGGATAAGCATCACGACTGGCTCAAGCGTCAGATGCAGAGCATCTTGGTGGACGTCAATCACATCAGAAACTTGGCCACCAAGAACTCGTTCGTAGCCCATGAAGCCTGTCGGCGGTCTTGGAAGAGTCTCACACTACTATGTTGTGAAGAAGATCTTCGCGAAGATGGCTTCACCAAAGGCTTCAAATTTGATTCCAGACCTCCACGCAATGCAAGCTGGCATCGCACTCCCTCAATAGAAGATTTTGAGTATTCATCTTCGGCTGCAACAATTGTTGCGAGAGTCGTCGATGAAGAAGATGACGCCACTTCACCAACCATGGCTCTACTGCATCTCAACACTGCACCAGGCCCTTCTGCACCACCGAACTCCAACATCGACCCTGCACCTACATCTACTCCTGATGGGAACGAGTAGATACTCTATGACTTCAAACCTTTTTGGTCATTACTGACAAAAGGGGGAGAAGCATATGAGTTGATAGTCCTCAAGCAGGTCCTAATGGGTGGTTGCACTATTTTTGCCAAGTGTTTACAACTCTCATTTTTTTGATACATTTGGTTCTTTGGGTTGTAACACTTCAACTCGATGGTCGTCTGCTACTTTTTCTGCTACTCTGTGATGCGATGATAAATTCTGCATAAAGTCATTCCGCAGACGTCCATTTTTCATTATGCATGCCATTATCTTTGTTATATCTTTATATGCATGATGAATTGTCTTCATAAGTTGAAGAGGATCTCCACAAAGTAAAACCTGCCATGTGCATTTGCATTAAAAAGCAAACTACTTATATGCACATCTTCAAGGGGAGCCTTTTGCTACTTACGAAGACAATGTCGTAATTCTCAACTTTCACATACTTTTATCCCCTGTTGAAAACTTCAACCAGTTTGTCATCAATCACCAAAAGGGGAGATTGTAAGTGCATCTAGTGCCACCCCTAGTTGGTTTTGGAGTATTGACGACAAACTTGGTTGAGGGACTAATGTGTTTGTGAGAATTGTAGGATAACACAGGTAGTACTCCCATATTGATTTGGTTTACCTACCAGAGATGACCCCTAAAAATGTGTGAAGACATTGACGACAATGGTGGTCTGTGAAAAGATTCACATTGAAGACTATGACATGAGAAGACATCGTATGAAGACTATGGAGTACGAAGACATAGTTGTTTCGTAGTTTCCTTTTCTTCTTTGTTGAGTCATAGGAACCACCATACTATTAAGTGGGGTCCAAGTGAACAAAGTCAGAGTGACTGATGTGATGCTCAACCAAATCCTATGTCTTCGACCAAAGACAATGAGAGCAAATCTTATCCAGAGCTGGATAAGTCAGCTTTACTTGTAGCCCAAGTCAAGCTGCCGCGTGTGTTTGAAATCTGACTGTTGGACACGTGTCAGTTCCTTAGTGACCCAGGGTCATTTCGGACAAATTAGGTTAGGTTGCCTCCTGGCTATAAATAGCCCACCCCCTACACCATAAATTGGTGGCTGCACAGAGTTAGTGCACAGCTTTTGTCGTTTGAGAGCAACCCACCTCTGAAGCATTTGAGAGACAGATCCTTGCAAGGAAAAAGCCCAAAACACCCAGAGCCAAACAGTGTTAGGCATCACGACTTGTTACACTTGAGGACTATGAATCCTCCAGCCAGTTAGGCGTCGCGTTCTGAGCGTCCAAGAGTCATTGTGGATCGCCGGCGAACGAAGTCTGTGAAGGTTTGGAAGTCTACCTTGAAGACTTACTAGAGTGATTGGGCGAGGACTGTGTCCTTAGCTCAAGGGGAATAAAGTGAAGACGCGGTCTTCTGAGTTGAATCTCAGCCTCCCTAACCAGACGTACAGTTGTCATAGCAACTGGAACTGGTCTACCAAATCCTTGTCTTCATCAAGCTACTGGTTCTATCCTTCACTTCCCTTTACTTTACAGTTTGTCTTCATGAAGTCATTGCTTGCTTGCATGATTTGATTGACTTCACTGATTGAAGACGGTTTACTGTTTGGCTTCATACTATCTTCCATCCTGATCCATACTACCTAGCTACTGATAGTCTTCGTGCTTTCACTTCATTGCTTAATTGACTATGGCTTGTCTAGTGTAGTCTACCTTCCGCTTCATATCAATAGGTTAAATTTTTCTGTTTGTCTTCAAAGACTTAGTGTTTTGCAGACTTTATAAAAATCGCATATTCACCCCCCCCTCTAGTCGATAACTAGAACTTTCAAGAAGTCATCTTGTGGGGAACCAAGAACAAGAAAATCAATAGGGTATTTTATTTTCCCACACAAGACTTCAACATCTCTAACAATCCCAATTAGTGATATAGTGTCTCTATTAGCAAGTTTGATAGTAACATCTATGTCTTCTATCTCTACGGGTGCTATGCCATTCATAATTTCTTGATATAAGGAATAAGGAATAGCACTCACACTAGCACCTATGTCACATAAACCATGATAACAGTGGTCTCCTATTTTAATTGAGACAACGGGCATGCCAACAATAGGTCTATGTTTATCCTTTTTATCAGGTTTGGCAATTTTAGCAGCTTCTTCGCAGAAGTAAATAACACGCACATCTACATCTTCTTCCAAGAGATCTTTAACCATAGCAATACGAGGTTCTACTTTAATTTGTTCATATGGTTTAGGTGTTCTAATATAGCTTTTGTTGACCACAATTGAGACTTTGGCATGTTCCTTTATCCTAACAGGGAAAGTTGGTTTCTCAATATAAGCAGTAGGAACAACTAGATCAACATTATAGATTATAGTTTCTTCTTCAACTGGCACCGGTTCTTTTATTTCTTATTTAATAGGTGGGTGATATTTAAACCACTTCTCTTTAGGGAGATCAACATGAGTAGCAAATGATACACAAAAGGAGGCTACTATCTGTGAGTCAAGTTCATATTTAGTGCTAAACTATTGAAAAGCATCAGTATTCATAAAAGATTTAACACAATCATACTTAAGTTTAATACCTGACTCTTTACCTTCATCGAGTTCCCAATCTTCAGAGTTGCATTTAATTCTTTCCAAAAGATCGCACCGGAATTCAATAGTCTTCTTCATAAAAGAACCAACACAAGAAGTAACAAGCATGGTTTGATCATTACGAGAAAGCCGAGCATAAAAATTCTGGATAATAATTTCTCTTGAGAGCTCATGATTGGGGCATGAATGTAACATTGACTTAAGCCTCACCCAAGCTAGAGCGGTACTTTCTCCTTCACGAGTCCAAAAATTATATATAATTCCGATCATGATGAACTAGATGCATAGGATAATGAAAGGATCGAGAAGAGGTGCCTAAAGGGGGGTGATTAGACACTAAGTACCAAAAGTTGCAGTTTTTAATTTCTTTAAGTTGAAGTGGAGTTTTGGCACAAGTTTAACAAACACAATACATATCAAGCAAGCATGCAAAGAGTATATGGGCAACGGAAAGTAAAGTATGCAACTTGCAAGAATGTAAAGGGAAGGGTTTGGAGGATTCAAACGCAATAGGAGACACTGATGTTTTTGTCATGGTTCCGATAGGTGGTGCTATCGTACATCCACATTGATGGAGACATCAACCCACGAAGGGTAACGGCTGCGCGAGTCCACGGAGGGGTCCACCCATGAAGGGTCCACGAAGAAGCAACCTTGTCTATCCCACCATGGTCGTCGCCCACGAAGGACTTGCCTCACTAGCGGTAGATCTTCACTAAGTAGGCGATCTCCTTGCCCTTACAAACTCCTTGGTTCAACTCCACAATCTTGTCGGAGGCTCCCAAGTGACACCTAGCCAATATAGGAGACACCACTCTCCAAGAAGTAACAAATGGTGTGTTGATGATGAACTCCTTTCTCTTGTGCTTCAAATGATAGTCTCCCCAACACTCAACTCTCTCTCTCTCAGGATATGGATTTGGTGGAAAGAAGATTTGAGTGGAAAGCAACTTGGGGAAGGCTAGAGATCAAGATTCATATGGTAGGAATGGAATATCTTGGCCTCAACACAAGTCTAGGTGGTTCTCTCTCAAAAAATGTATGTTGGAAGTGTAGGCATGTTCTGATGGCTCTCTCCATGAATGAAGAGGAGGTGGAGGGGTATATATAGCCTCCACACAAAATCTAACCATTACACACAACTTGCCAATCTTGATGGGACCGAATTGATAAACTCGGTCGGACCGATTCAGCAAATCTAGTGACTGTTAGGATTTTCAGTGGGACCGACATGCAACTCGGTAGGACCGATATGGCTAGGGTTAGGGCATAACGTAATCTTGGTGAGACCGATTACACAAACTCGGTGAGACCGATTTTGGTAATAAGCTAACCAGAGAGTTGGTCAGGTAAACTCGGTGGGAATGATTCGCTCATTTCGGTGAGACCGAAATGTTACAAAAAGGAAACAGAGAGTTTACATTGCAATCTCGGTAGGACCGATTACGCAAAGTCGGTGAGACCGATTTTGGTAATAGATCCATACAGAGAGATTGCAATCCCATCTCGGTGAGACCGAGATCCCTATCGGTGAGAACGATTTGCCTAGGGTTTGTGGCAGTGGCTATGACATCTGAACTTGGTGGCACCGGATAGAAAGAATTGGTGGGGTTGAGTTTGACTTTTGGTTTAGGTCATATGTGGATGTGAGAAAGTAGTTGAGGGCTTTGGAGCATATCACTAAGCATTTTGAGCAAGAGCCTCATTAAGCAACACCTCATCCCTCCTTGATAGTATTGGCTTTTCCTATAGACTCAATGTGATCTTGGATCACTAAAATAGAAAATGTAGAGTCTTGAGCTTGGAGCTTGAGCCAATCCTTTGTCCTTAGCGTCTTGAAGGGGTTCCACATCCTCTAGTCCATGCCACTTCATTGTTGAACTTATCTAAAACATACAAGGTAAAAGTGTTAGTCCAACAAGAGATATGTTGACATTAATACCAAAAACACCTAGGGAGCACTTGTGCTTTCAATCTCCCCCTTTTTGGTAATTGATGACAACATACATCAAAGCTTTAGATAAAGATATACAGAATAGTAAGTAAAGCTTTGGAAAGACATGTAACATGCATAGGCTCCCGCTACATGTATGCAATCATGTGAATATGGAATATAGAAGCATGTGAATGCATAAAAATGACAGAGTAAGAAATGTGTTACATGTATCTTGGCTATATGCATCAGAGCAAATGATGTGAATATGAGAAATGTACCTTCATGCTCATGAGTCCTTGCAAACGGTATGTACATCAGCAAGAATTTCTCATACACATGACTATGATGTATATACTTACCTTGTAGTCTTGAGTTGGCTTAGGATGGGATGAACCTGCGTAAACAAGGTTAGAAAACACAGATACACCTACTGGCCAGAGCAAACAAAAGAAACCACAAGAGTACCAAGACTGGGATGACATGTAGAGTGAGTACTAAGTACCACATTGGATATAGACATGTCCCCAAAGGTAAAGATGTGCAATAAATTCAAGGATTTCCTTCCCTTAGATGTCTTGCTCCCCCTGAATCTAGCATGGGATGCTGGGAGAAGATAGGGAACAGAAAATTAGAGCAAAATCAGAGCTCAAAGGAAATAAACAGAGCTAATGCAAACGAGCAAATATGAACATGTCTTTCCCCTCTCGAAGACATGTGACTTCTCTCCTCTTGAACACCAAGCATTTGGGGTCGTTGATGATTACATTTATTCCCTTGAGTATTCTCTCCCCCTATAGATATGATTAAGCTTTGATGTGATCTCTCTCTCCCTCTTTGACATCAATTTCCAAGAAGAGTTCTTCTGGATTTTTGTCATGATGGGTTTGTTCCTTGAGTCACAGAACAAAGCAGCAAGTTGAATGGGATGCTGGTCGAGGACAAGATTCATTGAGTGGAGCTGTATCAAAAAGAATGCAGAATCAAGTGGCAAGATGTCTTTCCTGTAGTGAAATCGGTGACACTGAGTTGTATGGTTCGGTTGTACCGAGAGGATTCGGTTGGACCGAAAGCATCAGACCGGTGAGACCGAGTTCATCGCAGAGAAAACACTTGTCACCTCAGCTCACTAGACAAGTAAGATCTCACAAGGATTTTCAAGGAATTAACTGAAAGATTTGCAATGAATTGGATGCAAGGAATGCAGAACAGAAAATAAAAGAGAAGAAACTAAAAAGGAGTCTAGATGAAGTTTTTTTTGAAGAGGTAAACAAATATGCATGAGACAAATGCAAGAGCATAGAAAAGAACACAAGAGAACTTCATCTAGAATTGGTCGGCGACAAAGTCACCTATGTTAGAGTATATTGACTTAGTAGTCAACTGAGATCACTTGATCATAGTTCATACTCATCGTTTAAGCTCAAAATGGGGTTACCATTTTTCGTTTAAGCTTTTTGATGTATTCACATCTTGTCGAGTTGCTTTGACTCATGACTTGGAGTAAAGCTTCTCTAAGATGGAATAACATACCTTGGGTGGTGGCGTTGATCATGATCATGTAGTTGAACTTGTGTGGGTTGCTCAAGGTTGATGTAGCTCATCAAGAGTTGGGAGCACCACTTGGAGTTTGAGTTCATCTACCTACATGGGTTAGTTTTTGCAAGGAAGAGCACTTGTGTATCCAAAATGACAATCATGAAACTCAACATAAAATTTGTCAAAGGATATGTTTGAATGGTTGCGTGCTTCCTTGTCTTCATCCACCATTGTGTAGAGACTTGGTCATATAGAAATTGCTCAAGATGTGAGTGAGTTACAATCTCATAGATTTAGATTCATCCAAGTACCTACACGGGTGAGATAACATGCAAGGTGCAAATATATCCAAGACATAAGATAGTCAGCATAAGAGAACTATCAAGGATTAGTCATAGGCTCATGCCTTGCATGTATCAAATGGAGTTCCTACTCCAAGTTTGAAGAATCAATGATGTTCAATTCACCTCTTAACCTGCAAAACACTTTCTCATCAAGTGGTTTCGTGAATATATCATCTAACTGCTTTTCGGTGCGAACATGCTTAAGATTAATGTCCCCTTTGGCAACATGATCTCGAATGAAATGATGACAAACTTCAATATGCTTAGTTCGAGAATGTTGTATGGGATTGTGAGCAATCTTAATAGCACTTTCATTGTCACAAAGTAATGGAACATGTTTCACAGATATCCCATAATCTTTAAGAGTTTGGGTCATCCAAAGTAATTGAGCACAACATGATCCAGCGGCAATGTATTCCGCTTCGGCGGTGGATAAGGATACCGAGTTTTGTTTCTTGGAATACCAAGACACAAGAGATCTACCAAGAAATTGACGGGTACCCGAAGTGGACTTTCTATCAACCTTGTCACCGGCATAGTCCGAGTCGAAGTAGCCAACAAGATTAAAGGAGGCCCTCTTTGGATACCAAATGCCAAAATTTGGTGTATGGATTAAGTATCTCACTATCTTTTTCACAGCCTTAAGATTACATTCTTTAGGAGCGGCTTGATATCATGCACACATGCACACACTTAGCATAATATCGGGACGTGAAGCACATAGATATAACAATGAACCAATCATAGAGCGATAAACCTTTTGATCAACCAGTTCACCATCTTTGATTAAATCAAGATGTCCACTAGTAGGCATGGGTGTAGTCATACCTTTGCATTCTTGCATATTGAACTTCTTGAATAAGTCCTTGGTGTACTTCGTTTGAGAGACAAAGGTACCTTCCTTAGTTTGCTTGATTTGCAAACCAAGAAAGAATTTGAGTTCACTCATCATCGACATCTCAAACCTCTCCGACATTAGCTTTCCAAACTTTTCACTAAAATGAGGGTTAGTTGATCCAAATATAATATCATCGACAAAATTTGGCACACAAATAGTTCTCCATTAACCCTTTTAGTAAAAAGAGTAGAATCTATTTTTCCAATTTCAAAGCCTTTTTCAATAAGGAACTTGGTCAAGCATTTATACCATGCTCTAGGAGCTTGTTTAAGAACATAAAGAGCTTTGTGAAGTTTGTAAACATGATTAGGTTTCTTAGGATTGACAAATCCGGGAGGTTGCTTAACATAAACTTCCTCCTCTATTTCACCATTTAGAAAAGCACTTTTAATGTCCATTTGGTACAAGGTGATATCATGATGATTAGCATAGGCAAGTAAGATGAAAATGAACTCAAGTCTAGCAACAGGGGCATATGTCTCACCATAGTCCATACCTTCGACTTGAGTATAGCCTTGGGCGACGAGACGTGCTTTGTTGCAAACTACTTGTCCATCTTCATCTTGCTTGTTGCGAAACACCAATTTGGTACCGATGATGTTGTGGTTGTTGTCGGGCTTCTCAACTAATGTCCAAACTTGATTTCTCTCAAAGTTGTGTAGCTCTTCATGCATGACATTTATCCAATCCGGATCTTCCAAAGCTTCTTCAACCTTCATAGGTTCAATGCTAGAGATGAATGAATAGTGTTCACAAAAGTTAGCTAAACGAGTTTTTGAGAGAGTGATTCTCCGGTTTGGATATCATTATAGATTTGCTCGATGGGATGGTCTTTAGCAATTCTTGCTCGAACTTGTGAAAACTTTTGCTTGGATCTTGGTTGAACATCTTCTTCATCTTGTTCTTCTTCTTTGCCTTCTTCGTTGTTGACGTTGTTGTTCTCTTGTCATGGTGGAGAAGGAGGTTGTTGGCGTTCATCTTGGTGCACTTCCTCGTTTTCTTCATCTTGGCGTGTCCCACTTGTGGATGCTTCTGTATCAACTCTTGGTTCACCTTGTCGTGAGGTAGAAGCTTCCACTTGGATGGAAGAGGTACTCTCCTTCACCTCCATTGGACGAATCTTGCCAATAGACAAGTCTTGGAATGCTTCTGAAGGGTCTTTGTCTCCTACATTAATTGGCAACTGCTCTACTTGCGAGCCGTTAGATTCATCAAACTTCACATCTACCGTCTCTTCAACCTTTCAGGTGAAATTATTGTAGACACGGTATGTGTGAGAGTTTTAGCCATAACCAAGTAGGAAACCTTCATGAGACTTAGGAGCAAATTTAGAACGACGATGCTTATCAAGAATGTAGCACTTTGAGCCGAATACTCGAAAGTATCCAACTTATGGTTTGTTACCGGTGAGGATCTCGTATGCCGTCTTGCCGAGTAGCTTGTGAAGATACAAGCGATTTGTTGCATGACAAGCTGTCTCAACCGCTTCTGCCCAAAAGTGCTTTGGCGTCATGTACTCATCAAGCATCGTTCTCACCATTTCGATGAGTGTTCGGTTCTTGCTCTCAACAACTCCATTTTGTTGAGGTGTGTACGTAGCCGAGAACTCATGTGAAATCCCTTCTTCGTCAAGAAAGGTGTCCACATTTGCGTTCTTGAACTCCATTCCGTTGTCGCTGCGAACCTTCTTGATTTTCACTTCAAATTGATTTTGGGCCTTCCTAGCGAAGTTTTTGAAGATCTTTTGGACCTGCAATTTATCATCGAGAAATAACACCCACGTAAATCTTGAAAAATCATCAACTATAACTAGACCAAAAGAATTTCCACCGAGACTTTTGTAAGAGTTAGGACCAAAAAGATCCATGTGAAGTAGCTCGAGTGGCCTCCTTGTGGTCATGATGTTCTTCACGGGATGCCTTCCTTCAACCTCTTTACCTACTTGACAAGCGCTGCAAAGTCTATCCTTATCGAATATGACATCGTTAATACCAAGGATATGATTTCCTTTAATAAGCTTGTCAAGGTTTCGCATACCAACATGACCTAATCGTCTATGCCATAACCAACCTTTAGAGGATTTAGCAATTAAGCAAGTTCTAGGTTGAGCCTTTTTAGTGAAATCAACAATGTAAAGATCACCTCTGCGTATATCGGTAAAGACTATTTTATGATTATCTCTACGAAACACTTGGCAATCTAGTTCAGTAAATAGGACATTGAAACCGAAATCAACAAGTCTAGATACTGAAAGAAAATTGTAGCCAAGAGATTCAACGAGCATGACATTTTGTATGGAGCTATCATGTGATATGGCCACCTTACCGAGGCCAACCACCTTACCCTTTGAGTTGTCACTGAAAGTGACATACTTTCGAGGACCATCGTTTTCAGCAAGCTCATGTAACATGTCCTTATCTCCGGTCATGTGATCGGTACATCCACTATCAAGAACCCATTCCTTTCCTCCTGCCATATATCCCCGAAGATTTTCCATAAGACCAAAGTGTCTCATTGCATCATCAAGATCAAAATCAATATCATCATCCTCGTCATAGTATCCATGTTCAACATCGTCATGTGGTGGATCAAATCCTAGAGAGGGTGATTCGTTAGAGTGAGTTTGACAATGATCTTTTTTATCAATTTTAATAGCTTCAGAAATAATATCACTAATAATTCCAACATCTCCTTTGGCACGGATAAGGTTTGTAAGCTCAAATAGACAATCACCAAACATAGGATCATTGGAATTCATCTTACTTAAGGCAATAGACTTATGGAGAATTTCATCTAGATTTTTCAAGGAATAATTTGGAAAGCTTTCCTCAAGAAATTTCCATATGGTGTACGCACACTTAAGAGTAGGCAAACATCCAACCAAGTTTCTAGGCAAGCCTCTAGTGATAAGATTAACAGTTCTAAGATTGCGAATCATGTCAATTGACTCATCAAGGGTAGGATGCATGGGATCAACATGAGGTACACAAGGGCTAGCAATATACTTGTTCAAATGATATTCATTGAAAATCACAAGCATCTCATTTTTCCACTCATGAAAATACTCTCCATCAAGTATAGGCACTCTATGTCTAAAACTCCCCAAAGTAGACTCATCCATCTTCCTCCAATGGTGTTTAAACCAAAGCAATGGAGACCAATGCTCTGATACCAATTGAAAGGATCGAGAAGAGGTGTCTAAAGGGGGGTGAGTAGACACTAAGTACCAAAAGTTGCAGTTTTTAATTTCTTTAAGTTGAAGTGGAGTTTTGGCACAAGTTTAACAAACACAATACATATCAAGCAAGCATGCAAAGAGTATATGAGCAGCGGAAAGTAAAGCATGCAACTTGCAAGAATGTAAAGGGAAGGGTTTGGAGGATTCAAATGCAATAGGAGACACGGATGTTTTTGTCGTGGTTCCGATAGGTGGTGTTATCGTACATCCACGTTGATGGAGACTTCAACCCACGAAGGGTAACGGCTGCGCGAGTCCACGGAGGGCTCCACCCATGAAGGGTCCACGAAGAAGCAACCTTGTCTATCCCACCATGGTCATCGCCCATGAAGGACTTGCCTCACTAGCGGTAGATCTTCACGAAGTAGGCGATCTCCTTGCCCTTACAAACTCCTTGGTTCAACTCCACAATCTTGTCGGAGGCTCCCAAGTGACACCTAGCCAATCTAGGAGACACCACTCTCCAAGAAGTAACAAATGGTGTGTTGATGATGAACTCCTTGCTCTTGTGCTTCAAATGATAGTCTCCCCAACACTCAACTCTCTCTCACAGGATATGGATTTGGTGGAAAGAAGATTTGAGTGGAAAGCAACTTGGGGAAGGCTAGAGATCAATATTCATATGGTAGGAATGGAATATCTTGGCCTCAACACAAGTGTAGGTGGTTCTCTCTCAGAAAATGTATGCTGGAAGTGTAGGCACGTTCTGATGGCTCTCTCCATGAATGAAGAGGAGGTGGAGGGGTATATATAGCCTCCACACAAAATCTAACTGTTACACACAACTTGCCAATCTCGGTGGGACCGAATTGATAAACTCGTTCAGACCGATTCAGCAAATCTAGTGACCGTTAGGATTTTTAGTGGAACCGACATGCAACTCATTAGGATCGATATGGTTAGGGTTAGGGCATAACGTAATCTCGGTGAGACCGATTACACAAACTTGGTGAGACCGATTTTGGAAATAAGTTAACCAGAGAGTTGGTCAGGTAAACTCGGTGGGACCGATTTGCTCATTTTGATGAGACTGAAATGTTACGAAAAGGAAACAGAGAGTTTACATTGCAATCTCAGTAGGACCGATTACGCAAACTCGGTGAGACCGATTTTGGTAATAGATCCATACAGAGAGATTGCAATCCCATCTCGGTGAGACCGAGATCCCTATCAGTGAGACCGATTTGCCTAGGGTTTGTGGCAGTGGCTATGACATCTGATCTCGGTGGCGCCGGATAGAAAGAATCGGTGGGGCCGAGTTTGACTTTTGGTTTAGGTCATATGTGGATGTGAGAAAGTAGTTGAGGGCTTTGGAGCATATCACTAAGCATTTTGAGCAAGAGCCTCATTAAGAAACACCTCATCCCTCCTTGATAGTATTGGCTTTTCCTATAGACTCAATGTGATCTTGGATCACTAAAATAGAAAATGTAGAGTCTTGAGCTTGGAGCTTGAGCCAATCCTTTGTCCTTAGCGTCTTGAAGGGGTTCCGCATCCTCTAGTCCATGCCACTTCATTGTTGAACTTATCTGAAACATACTAGGTAAAAGTGTTAGTCCAACAAGAGATATGTTGACATTAATTACCAAAACCACCTAGGGAGCACTTGTGCTTTCAGATAATTTTTTTGATGGAACTCAATTTCAATCGATTCCAATTCCAGGATCCAATATCATCGCATAGCCTATACCATGCCAATGATTTTCCCTTCAAAGATAAAGGGAAAACCTTCTTCATAACTTCATATCCGGGTAAACCTGCAAGCTTGAACAATCCACAAATTTGTTCTACATATATCAAGTGCATATCAGGATGTTCGGTTCCGTCTCCTACATAAGGATTAGCTAGCAGTTGCTCTATCATACCCGAAGGAATTTCATATTTAATATTTTTAGTAGGTGCAGTAGGTTGAGGGGTAGCTAATTGTGGTTTCGATCAAGGTGAATATACCCCGAACAAACCCCTCAAAGGATTATTTTCCATAGTAACAAGTGACAATAAATTTCAGCACACTATATAAATGTTTCCCTACCAATTTCCACTTACCAAAGGCGCTTCACTCCCCGGCAACAGCGCCAGACAATAGCCTTGATGACCCACAAGTATAGGGGATCAATTGTAGATCTTTTCGATAAGTAAGAGTGTTGAACCCAACGACGAGCAGACGGAAATAACAAGTGGTTTTCAGCATGGCAATGTCTGCAAGTGCCGAAATTGTAAGTAGCAGAGTAGTTTGATAGCAAGATAATTTGTAACGAGCAAGTAACGATAATAGTAGCAAAAGTGCAGCAAGGTAGCCAAATCCTTTTGAGGCAAAGGACGGGCCAAAGCGGTCTCTTATGATAAGCAAAGCGTTCTTGAGGGTACACGGGATTTTCATCTAGTCACTTTCATCATGTTGGCTTAATTCGTGTTCGGTACTTTGATAATTTGATATGTGGGTGGACCGGTGCTTAGGTGTTGTTCTTACTTGAACAAACCTCCTACTTATGATTAACCCTCCTGCAAGCATCCGCAACTCCGAGAAAAGTATTAAGAATAAATTCTAACCATAGCATTAAACTTTTGGATCCAATTGGTCCCTTACGGAATAGCGCATAAACTAGGGTTTAAGCTTCTGTCACTCTCGCAACCCATCATCTAACTGCTACTCCACAATGCACTCCCTTAGGCCCAAATATGGTGAAGTGTCATGTAGTCGACGTTCACATGACACCACTAAGGGAATCACAACATACATACTATCAAAATATCGAACACATATCATGTTCACATGATTACTTGCAACATGATTTCTCCCGTGACCTCAAGAACAAAAGTAACTACTCACAAACGATAATCATGCTCAAGATTAGAGGGGTATTAAATAGCATATTGGATCTAAAGATATAATCTTCCACCAAATAAACCATATAATAATCAACTACAATATGTAATCAACACTACTAGTCACCCACAAGCACCAATCTATAGCTCTGGTAACAAGATTGAACACAAGAGGTGAACTAGGGTTTGAGATGAGATGGTGTTGTTGAAGATGTTGATGGAGATTTCCCTCCCCAAGATGGGACAGTTGTTGGTGATGATGATGACGATGATTTCCCCCTCCGGGAGGGAAGTTCCCCTGGCGGAATCGCTTCGTCGGAGGGCAGAAGTGCTCCTGCCCAAGTTCCGCCTCGAGACGGCGGTGCTCCATCCCGAAAGTCCTCCCCTTATTTTTTTCTAGGTCAAAATGACTTATATACCAGAAGATGGGCACTGGAGGTGGGCCTGGGTGAGCACAACCCACCAGGGCGCGCCCAGGTGGGTTGTGCCCACCTGGGGGGGGGGGCTCTGGTACTTATTTGCTCCAATATTCTTCATATATTCCATAAAAATTCTCTGTGAAGTTTCAGCTTGTTTGGAGTCATGCAGAATAGTTAGCCTGACGTAGCTTTTCCAGGTCCAGATTTCCAGCTGCCGGAATTCTCCCTCTTCGTGTATACCTTGCATATTATGAGAGAAAAGGCATTAGAATTACTCCAAAAAGCGTTATTATGGATAAAAACATCATAAATAACAGTAAGAAAACATGATGCAAAATGGACGTATCAACTCCCCCAAGCTCAGACCTCGCTTGTCCTCAAGCGAAAACCGAAATCGAAAAACATGTCCACATGCTTAGAGAGAGAGGTGTCGATAAAAACAAAATACGGACATAGAAGCATCATGTTCATTATGATAACAACAACGAACTTAAACATAAGACTCTTATGATAGAACTTTTATCATAGACTTCTCATGAATAAGTGACAATTCATCGCACTATTGAAGTATAAAGCAAAAACTCTATTAAAAACCAACAAACTATGTTCTCAGTCAACTTTGCAACTACAATCCATCATCTTTTCAGGAAGGGTCATGTGTCAGAGCCTTTAGGCAAGTCCACATACGCAACCGTCATATAGTCTTCTATGATTGCTAACACTCACTGCATACCCATGAGCAAAACATTTCAGCCGGACACATAGAAAGATAGGGGCTTGTAGTTTCGCCTTCCAACGTAGTCACCTCAAGGGTGATTTCAACAGTAATAACTCATGCTATCTATATTTAACTAGACATATGTGCCTAGATCTTTCCTCTCCACATGATGCTTGCCAAAGGAGAAAAATAAAAAGGAATAGAGAGAAAACTTTTGACTCCTTGCATAAAAGTAAATACATAAAAGTAAAATATAGGCCCTTCGCAGAGGGAAGCAGAGGTTGCCATGCGCTTATTTGTTTGTATGCTCAACCCCTTAGTGTGAAAGAACGTCACGTTGTATTGCCCCTTGTGATAGCAACCTTTATTATGCAGTCTATCGCTTTTATTCTTCACCATCACAAATACGTACAACGCTCAATTTTCTCTTACACTAAATGATCTCACACTTTTAGAAGCAATTTTTATTGCCATTTTGCACCCATGACAACTTACTTGAGGGATCTTGCTCAATCCCTAGGTAGGTATGGTGGACTCTTGAAAATAAGATTTGGGTTTAAGGGTTTTTGGATGCACAGGTAGTATCTCTACTTAGTGCAAAAAATTTGGCTAGCAAAGGTAGGGGGCAAGCACCACATGTTAAAGGATATATGACAATATGACTTCCATGTGAATATAAACAAACACGAACCATTAGTTGTCTTCCTTGTCCAACGTCAACAATTTTGGCATATAATATTTTGATGAGGGCTTGATGTCGCTTGAAGCTACGTTGGTATTTCCCCAAAGAGGAAGGGATGATGCAGCACATCAGCGGTAGGTATTTCCCTTATATATGAAACCAATGTTATTGAACTAGTAGGAGAACCAAGCAACACAACGTAAACAACACCTGCACACAAATAACAACTACTCGCAACCCGACGTGTTAAATGGGTTGTCAATCCTTTTCGGGTAATGGTGCCAGAAATTGGTGCGTTGAAGCGAGAAAGTTGTAAATATTGATAGATCGAATGCCAAATAAAATAAATAAGAATAAATTGCAGCAAGGTATTTTTGTATTTTTGGTATAGTAGATCTGAAAATAAAAGCAAAGGAAAATAGATCGTAAAGGCAAATAATATGAGAGAGAGACCCACGGGCTGTAGGTTTCACTAGTGGCTTCTCTCGAGAAAAATAGCAAACAGTGGGTAAACAAATTACTGTTGGGCAATTGATAGAACTTCAAATACTCAAGATGATATCCAGGCAATGATCATTATGTAGGCATCACGTCCAAGATTAGTAGACCGACTCTTGCCTGCATCTACTACAATTACTCCACACATCGACCGCTATCTAGCATGCATCTAGTGTATTAAGTTCATGGAGAAATAGAGTAATGCAATAAGAATGATGACATGATGTAGGCAAGATCTATCTATATAGAGATAGACCCCATCGTTTTATCCTTAGTAGCAACGATACATACGTGTCGGTTCACCTTCTGTCACTGGGATCAAGCACCGTAAGATCGAACCCACTACAAAGCACCTCTTCCCATTGCAAGATAAATATATCAAGTTGGCCAAACAAAACCCAAATATCAGATAAGAAATATGAGGCTATAAGCAATCATGCATAAAAGAGATCAAAGAAACTCAAATACTTTCATGGATATAAAAAGATAGATCTGATCATAAACTCAAAGTTCATCCGATCCCAACAAACACACCGCAAAAAGAGTTACGTCATATGGATCTCCAAGAGACCATTGTATTGAGAATCAAACAAGAGAGAGGAAGCCATCTATATGCTAACTACGGACCCGAAGGTCTACAAAGAACTACTCATGCATCATCGGAGAGGCACCAATGGAGGTGGTGAACCCCATCCGTGATGGTGTCTAGATTGGATCTGGTGGTTCTGGACTCTACGGCGGTTGGAATTGATTTTTCATTGACTCCCCTAGGGTTTCTAGAATATTGGGGTATTTATAGAGCAAAGAGGCGGTCCGGGGAGGCACCCGAGGTGGGCACAACCCACCAGGGCACGCCTGGGACTCCTGGCACGCCCTGGCGGGTTGTGCTCTCCTCGAAGCACCCCCAGGCGCAGCCTTGACCCATTAGGTGTCTTCTGGTCCATAAAAAATCTCCATTAAGTTTCGTGGCATTTGGACTCTGTTTTCTATTGATTTTCTGCGATGTAAAAAACATGCAAAAAACAGCAACTGGCACTTGGCACTATGTCAATAGGTTAGTACCAAAAATGATATAAAATGATTATAAAACATCCAAGACTGATAATATAACAACATGGAACAATCAAAAATTATAGAGACGTTGGAGAAGTATCAGGATCCCAAGCTTAACTCCTACTCATCCACGAGTAGGTAAGTGATAAAAACAGAATTTTTGATGTGGAATGCTGCCTAACATGTCATATTATACTCTTTTCTTTATAGCATGGACATTTGGACTTTTATATTGTTCAAAGCAATAGTCTAGTTTTGATATGATAACTTAAATACTCAAGCATATCAACGGGCCAAAACGGTTTCTTATGATAAGCAAAGCGTTCTTGAGGGTACACGGGATTTTCATCTAGTCACTTTCACCATGTTGGTTCGATTTCTGTTCGCTACTTTGATAATTTGATGTGTGGGTGGACCGGTGCTTCGGTGCTGTTCTTACTTGAACAAACCTCCTACTTATGATTAACCCTCCCGCAAGCATCCGCAACTACGAGAAAAGTATTAACAATAAATTATAACCATAGCATTAAACTTTCGGATCCAATCGGTCACTTACGGAATAGCGCATGAACTAGGGTTTAAGCTTCTGCCACTCTCGCAACCCATCATCTAATTTCTACTCCGCAATGCATTCCCTTAGGCCCAAATATGGTGAAGTGTCATGTAGTCGACGTTCACATGACACCACTAAGGGACTCACAACATACATACTATCAAAATATCACACATATATCAAGTTTACATGATTACTTGCAACATGATTTCTCCCGTGACCTCAATAACGAAAGTAACTACTCATAAATGATAATCATGCTCAAGATCAGAGGGGTATTAAATAGCATATTGGATCTGAACATATAATCTTCCACCAAATAAACCATATAGTAATCAACTACAAGATGTAATCAACACTACTAGTCACCCACAAGCACCAATCTATAGTTCCGGTAACAAGATTGAACACAAGAGATGAACTAGGGTTTGAGATGAGATGGTGTTGTTGAAGACGTTGATGGAGATTTCCCTCCCCAAGATGGGAGAATTATTGGTGATGATGATGACGATGATTTCCCCCTCCGGGAGGGAAGTTCCCCGACGGAATCGCTCTGCCGGAGGGCAAAAGTCCTCCTGGCAAAGTTTCGCCTCGAGACGGCGAAGCTTTGTCCCGAAAGTCCTCCCCTTATTTTTTTCTAGGTCAAACTGACTTATATACCAGAAGATGGGCACCAGAGGTGGCCCTGGGTGAGCACAACCCACCAGGGTGCGCCTGGGCTCCCTGGCATGCCCAGGTGGGTTGCCCACATGGTGGGCCCCCTCTAGTACTTATTTGCTCCAATATTCTTCATATATTCCATAAAAATTCTCTGTGAAGTTTCAGCTTGTTTGGAGTTGTGCAGAACAGGTAGCCTGACGTAGCTTTTCCAGGTCCAGATTTCCAGCTGCGGGAATTCTCCCTCTTTGTGTATACCTTGCATATTATGAGAGAAAAGGCATTAGAATTACTCCAAAAATAATTATTATGGATAAAACATCATAAATAACAGTAAGAAAACATGATGCAAAATGGACGTATCAGTGGGTTCGATCTTACGGTGCTTGATCCCAGTGACAGAAGGGGAACCGACACGTATGTATCGTTGCTACTAAGGATAAAACGATGGGGTCTATTTCTACACAAATAGATATTTTCTACATCATATCATAGTTCTTATTGCATTACTCCATTTTTCATGAACTTAATACACTAGATGCATGCTGGATAGCGGTCCAGGCAGGAGTCGGTCTACTAATCTTGGACGTGATGCCTATATAATGATCATTGCCCGGATATTGTCATGATTATTTGAAGTTCTATAAATTGCCCAACAGTAATTTGTTCACCCACCGTTTGCTTTTTTTCTCGAGAGAGGCCACTAGTGAAACCTACGACCCACGGGTCTCTTTCTCATATTATTTGCCTCTGCGATCTATTTTCCTTTGCTTTTATTTTCAAATCTATTAAACCAAAAATACCTTGCTGCAATTTATTCTTATTTATTTTATTTGGCGTTTGATCTATCAATCTACTACAATTTATTCACATTCGTTTGACAATTTCTGGCGCCGTTACCTGAAAGGGATTGACAACCCCTTTAATACGTCGGGTTGCCAGTATTCGTTATTTGCGTGCGGGTGTCATTTACGTATTGTTGCTTGGTTCTCCTACTGGTTCGATAACCTTGGTTTCATCATGGAGGGAAATACCTACCATCGTTGTGCTGCATCATCCCTTCTTCTTGGGGGAAATACCGACGTAGCTTCAAGCCGCTATCAGTCAACCTCGTAGCTTGCTTCTTAATGAACAGAGGCAAGCATATATTTCTACGAGCTTAATGAGCAAGCTAATGAGTGATACGACTCCAACGTATCTATAATTTATGAAGTATTCATGATGTTATTTTATCATTCTTGGATGTTTTACAATCATTTTATAGCAACTTTATATCATTTTTTGGGACTAACCTATTGACCCAGTACCCAGTGCCAGTTGCTGTTTTTTGGTTGTTTTTTACATCGCAGAAAATCATATCAAATGGAGTCCAAACACCGCAAAAGTTTTTGTGGATTTTTTATGGACCAGAAGACTCCCGATGGGCTAGAGCAGCACCTGGGGGTTGCCCCGAGGGGCCCTGGCACGCCCAGGTGAGTTGTGCCCACTTCGGTGGCCTCCTGTACCCCTTCTTTGCACTAAAATTCCCAAATATACCGAAACCCCTCACGGTTAACCTAGATCAGAAGATCCGCCGCCACAGGGCTCTATAGCCACCGAAAACTAATCTAGACCCGTTCTGGCACCCTGCCGGAGGGGGCAATCATCTCTGGTGGCCATCTTCATCATCCCGGCGGCCACCATGATGAGGAGGGAGTAGTCCACCCACGGGGCTGGGGGTTTGTACTAGTAGCTATGTGTTTAATCTCTCTCTCTTGTGACCTATATCATGGGCTTTGTTAGTATAGTCGGATCATATGATGTTTCTCCCCTCTATACTCTTGTTGTGATGAATTGAATCATTACCTTTTGAAGTTTTGTCATGTCGGATTGAATGTTCAGATTTGAGAACACATGATGTATGTCTTGCGGAATGAATACTTGAGGTGACAATGGGGTATCATATTGATTCACTTGATATACGTCATGGCACTCAACTTGCGGATTCCCGTGGTGATATTGGGGTAATCTATGCATAGGGGTTGATGCACGTTTTTATTATCTTTTCTCCGATAGATACTTTGGGGTCTCTTTGTAGTTCTTTGTGAGGATTGAGTATTATGAATATGAATATGCTTTCGTGTTATTCTAGTACGAACTCTAGGATAGATCAAACGGAAAAAATAGCTTTGCGCTATTTTAGTACGAACTCTTGAATAGATCAAGCGGAAAGAATAGCTTTGAGGTGGTCTCTTACCCTACAAAGAATTTCTATCTTTTGTTATTCGCTAATAGGAACTCGAGAGTGATTCTTTGTTGCACTTTGAGGGATAATTATATGATCCAACTATGTTAGCACTTGTCGGTGTCAAAACCGGCGGATCTCGGGTAGGGGGTCCCGAACTGTGCGTCTAGGCGGATGGTAACAGGAGGCAGGGGACACGATGTTTTACCCAGGTTTGGGCCCTCTTGATGGAGGTAATACCCTACGTCCTGCTTGATTGTTCTTGATAATATGAGTAATAAAAGAGTAGATCTACCACGAGATCGGAGAGGCTAAACCCTAGAAGCTAGCATATGGTAAGATTGTATGTTGTCCTACGGACTAAAACCCTCCGGTTTATATAGACATTGGAGGGGGCTAGGGTTACACAGAGTCGGTTACAAGGAAGGAGATCTACATATTCGTATTGCCAAGCTTGCCTTCCACGCCAAGGAGAGTCCCATCCGGACACGGGACGAAGTCTTCAATCTTGTATCTTCATAGTCCAATAGTCCGGCCAAAGGATATAGTCCGGCCGTCCGGATACCGCCTAATCCAGGACTCCCTCGGTAGCCCCTGAACCAGGCTTCAATGATGATGAGTCCAATGCATAGATTGTCTTCGGCATTGCAAGGCGGGTTCCTCCTCCGAATACTTCATAGAAGATTTTGAACACGAGGATCGTGTCCGGCTCTGCAAAACAAGTTCCACATACCACCGTAGAGAGAATAATATTTCCACAAATCTGATCTGCTGACGTACCCCATAGCGTGGTTTCACACCACAGCCAGGTCTTTATTCGAATCGTTTTTCATAACCTATCTCGGCGTGTTTCGCGAGGTAGTTTCCTTGGCACATCTTGTTGAAGCAGAGATCGTGTCCCCTTATTACGGGATTACCATCAATACGGATGTGGGTAACCCAACCGCGCCACCAATTACGGCGCTTGGGGGATAAGCGAGTTTTACCAGGCTGGTGGGGGCGCATAGTTTCGTCCGCCCTTATAAAGGGATAAGGTTTCACCTTCTTTTACCCACGCCTTCTTCCTCCTTGCTCATCCATTCTTGCGCACTCGAGCTCCAGCACCCAAGTCTGCATCCTTCTCCTCAACCTTCTCCAATATGTCCGGAGCGGAAGGCAAGTGGCTGGTCTCCTCCGTCATGGAGAGAGACATCAAAAAACTGCACGGGGCCGGATACTTATCTACGTATATCGTGCACCGGCTGCCAGCCGCGGGGCAGATCATCCCTACCCCGGAACCTCATGAAAGGGTGATTTTCCTCCCCCCCACTTCGTCCGCGGACTGGGGTTTCCCCTCCATCCATTCGTCTGTGGCCTTATGTTCTATTATGGGCTGGACTTTCATGATCTGGCCCCGAATTTCATCCTCAACATCTCGGTGTTTATCGTCGTGTGCGAGGCTTTCCTCCGCATCCGGCCCCACTTCGGCCTGTGGCTGAAGACCTTCAATATCAAGTCGAAGGTAGTAGGCGGCCAAAAAGCGGAATGCGGCGGAGCCATGGTGGGCAAAATTCCCAATGTTACGTGGCTCGAGGGCTCCTTCGTGGAGACCATAAAGGGGTGGCAATCGGGGTGGTTCTACATCACCGGGCTGCGCGACACCAACTGGGTGGCGGCCCCCGAGTTTCAATCCGGAATCCCCACGCAGCTCACTTCCTGGAAGGAGAAGGGCCTGTCCTGGGGTTCATCGGTGGAGCTGGAGGGACTCCAGAAGTGTATCCAGAACATGACAAGCAAGAAACTTAAGCTTGTCAATATATTCCAAGTCATGCTCTTCCACCGGATCCTCCTGTGTCAGCAATGGGCTTTCAACTTATGGGAGTTCGACCCGGCCCAGCACCAGACTCTACACGAGCTCTTCGACACAATGCATAAGGAAGTCTGGAAGGTGTTGTTCAAGGGCGCCGAGGTCCCTCCTTCTCTTACCGAGGACCGCAGGTTAAGCGCGAAGCGCCCTGCGAATCTGGTAAGTTCTGTACATCTGGTAGGGTATTTATTTCCCATAGCTTGACCATGCGCGGGGTCTGAGCTCCCATGCCTTTGACAGGACTGGGTGAAGACATCGGAGTAGATTAACTGTCCGGCCCCTTTGCCCGAAGACCCTGCAGACGCTCTTCTGACGAAGATGCGGACCCCGGCTCCTTATGAGGTGCCGGGGAAGACCAAGAAGAAGGCCAAGGGAACCCGAAAGAGTTCCCGGTGCCGGGTGGTATCAGACTCATCGTTCGATAACTCCAAGACGCATTCCTCTCCTGAAAACGAGGAGGAAGACGAAGACTCTCCCCCTCCAGCCGGGGGAGACAAGAAAAGGAAGGCCACCCCAACCGGGGAGGCTAAAGGGTCCAAGAAGGGAAGGACTCTCCTTCCGGACTGTTCCACTACCGCCGCCGACGGCGAAGACGAGTGGTTACTCAGGGCCAAGCCCCTGGCGAAGTCGTAAGTATATATTCGGATGCTAGAGTAATTCATAGCAAACTTTTATCGCACTGCTCCTTCTAACGTCGAATAT